>NC_000068.7:19285000-19450000 GCF_000001635.26 Mus musculus | reverse complement strand
TGTTGTCTTTGGTGTTCAAACTGGAAGATCAGTTAGTTTAGTAATCTGAAATGGAGAAACGGAGTAGTCTGGAGTTGAAGACTTGGTTTGGTCTGGAGAGGGTAGGGAGTTGCTGAGAGAAAGGTATACCATGGCAACACCACTTTTAATAAAGAATTACATCCTCTGCAATACTCCCCCCACATGCCATGACCAGCAGTGGAATCTGGATCACTGAGTAATGATTTAGTCAGCTCTGCAGTAAACATCATAAAATACACCCCGGCTGGGTTCACAGCTTCTTTATTATGCTAAATGATGAGGGCCACCAGAGTGAACTTTAAAGTCTTTCTAGTAGTGGTGGCTGGCCAGGGTTCAGCACAAGGGCTGCTGGGTCACAAAAGCAAAGATTCGCAAAGCTCCTCCATTGCCCCCTAGCAATCTGGCTACCTCAATTATTTTCATAACATTTCTTGTAATTTGGGGTGGTGATGGAGGCGGGGCATATTGACTTAGGACTGCTGCATACCCATCACTCAAGTTGTCCCCTCAAGGTCTTCCCAGTGCCAAGCTGTATCTATGGGCCAGAGATGCTGCAGGCCAGAGCCTCTCCAGCCTGGCTCCCCTGTGTCCAGCACAGTTCAGGCCTGGCCTCGCTGATGCCAAAGGAGGCTCTGAAATGATACGTTTGTTCTGCTTTTTCTGCTGTATTTTTTTTTTAAGAAAAAGAATTGCTACACTGCAATGAATAGATTATGAGTAAATAAAAAGAAACTGTCAGTCTCTTTGAAGATTGTGCTTAAAGGGACTTGCCAAGTCAGGACACAAGAGTGACAAGATAGAGACCTTGGTGCTTTGAACGCTTAGCTGGGCTCTTCCGCTTGATCTGCACAGCACTAAAGGATGTGTTGATGCATTGAATCACACACAAAAAAACGTGGCATTCGAAATAAAAGGTGCCACACCACAATGATTGTAGTGTTTGAACTGCGAAGTGCCACACTGCCTCATCCAATCGAAAGGCAGGTCTACACAGGAGGGAGAAAAAAACGATACACTTCCATAACTTATAATGAAGTTGAAGTCTGTCTAACATTTGACTTTCTAATGAGTGTAATGAGATTACATGCCTGATGGTAGCATTTGTACAAAAGCAACTTTCGTGTTTAATGAGGCCATAATACAAGACAAAATCGAATTATTTTTCTTCTCCTTCTCAAACATCCCCAGTGTAAAACTAACTTTTAGAGGGAGAGGAGACAGGAGAAGAGGAGAAAGCTGGAGAAGTGAGAGGATCCAGGGCTCAAGGCCTCCTGGGAGCGTCGCGACCCAGAATCTCAGCGTGTCTGGCCAGGCCGCTCTGCGGGGTCGGTCCAGCTCCTAGCCTTGCTTTAATTACCCTTGGATGAAGTCCATGGCACCCGCAGCGCGCGCGGGGGAACCCCTCGGTGGGTCTGAAACTAGGTTAAAGCGATTAGCATGCTGTCTGTACGTTGTCCTCCGGCCAGGCCGGGGTGGAGAGGGGGTGGGGGTAGGAGGGACAGCGGGACTATGGAGGACGGTACCTTGACTCCCCAGGCTTGGACTGTTCCGGGAAGCAGTTCACCTTGACCCCGGCTCAGAGTCATAGGTTCCACGCCAAAGAGAGCGTCTCCTGCCCCAACCCCACGCTCCTCCCCTCCCCTCGCCACCGTGAGCCCAGATACCACTGGCTGGAGAGCAAGGGCGTCTGGAGGGCCTTGGAGTCCACCATGACAGGGGGGAGGGACAAGCCCAGCCCTGGCTCCTTAAGCTTTCAGGCTGAGGGTCCAGCGCTTCTGTTTCAGTTCGCTAGAGGGCAACCCTGCTCCTACGCCTCAGGCTGGCATCCCTGCTGTTGTGGGTAGAGGAGGGCTATTTACCAAAGCGAGTTTTAGAAATAACTAGGTGTAGAGCTTCTCCTAAAACTCCTCAAGGTTATGCACGGTCTTCTGACTTCAGCGAGGTCGACGAACCCAGCCCTTTTCAAACGCTTGATGCTTAAGTGCAGAAGAGATGCTTCACAGCTCTGGACTAAAGCAGTTCTTTCTCCCAAGTCAGTGCAAGCAGAAAAGCCCCTTCCCTCGCCTAGACAGGGATCTAACCTCTGTTCCTTCCAATACAGAGCCTTCACTTTCACACACTAAGATTAGGCACTGTGGCAGTCACTTGGGGCACATCAAATATTGTCCCTAAGCCTCAGCTTTCCCTCTCTGGAAAATGGGAATAATAAATAACCCATGGCCTAGTTGTTCCTTGGAGTATTTGATTAGGGAACAAATACCAGCAGGTTGTTATCTAGAGCCAGGGAGACAGACTAGGGACCCATCAGGAAGCTGGGGTGCATCCTCTCACTCACACCTGCTCCCCTTCAGACCAAATCTAAATAAAATGTAGTTTACTCTTAGATGGTTTAGATTTGAGTCTATGATCTTGCCACTTTTAAGCAAGTTAATTCTTTCAAAAGAAACAGTTACTCCTATGATCTACTAAACAAACAGCTTATAGAAACACATGTGAATAACATTTATTAACAACACTCAGAAATAAACCAATTCTGATATTAAATAAGCACGGAGTTTCCTGGACAGAGTTCTTCCAGTTCTTCTGTCAAAGGTGCTTCAGGAAATCATATTATAGAACATCACGATAAATTATATAAATTATATATTTTAAAAGACAATCTATTTCATTAACTCGACAGAATAATAAATAGATAAATAACAAACAGTTGATTGCCATTAGAAAAATGTGGTCTTTAAATTACATTTACATTATAGGTATTTATTTACACGTACAATATGCACAAAGACGCGGCCAACCCGATGTGAGCTGTCTCAGGACACAAACTCAAAGGGTGGTTCGTTCTCTATGTTGTCGAAAGATTTACTGTTGAGTTTTCTGGGGTCCTCTGGGGTCCACACTTTAGCTGTACGGATGATATTTTGTTCTTTGAGCTGTTTTTCATCAGTCCAGGAAAGAGAGTGCCCTGCAAGAGGAGGGAGACCATAATCCGGGTCACTGGGGGAGGGTGAACCTGGAAGAGAAAAGGAGAAAACATTGTGAATATTCAACCATATTCCCAAAACTTGCCCATGGTCCTTTAGGGTCCCTTCTGAGACAATTGAGACACCCCTCTATTCCACCTCTCAAACTCTCAGCGTCCTGTCCCTGGAACCCAAGGAGGTGTGTGTCTGGGAGGACGCTCGTCCTTGGTCAAATATCAGAAAACAGAAAGGCCACACTCCTGGTTCCTATAGCCCCACCTTTGGTGCATCCTCATCAGTCAGTCCCTGTGCCAGGCTCCCCAAGATTCTATTTCTGTCCCCATTCCCTGAGCTGTGAAGCTGAGATACAGACGCACTTACGGGTGCCTCGATGGCAGATGATAACCTTCTGGGCCTGGTTACCGGGACTGTCCTCTCCGAGGTGCCGGCTGCCACCTGGGCCCCCGCAACCACCTGCGCCACTCCCGCGCAGCGGCAGGTCGGCTTGCACCAGCTCGCTGAGGAAGTTAATGTAGCCTATGGCCAAGCGCAGCGTGTCTACTTTGGAGAGGCGCTTTTCGTAGGGTAGCGTGGGGATGTGCGAACGCAGCCCCTCGAAGGCGTCGTTGATGGACTGCATGCGGCGCCGCTCTCGCACATTAGCGGCTTGTCGCAGCTGCTGCAGCTCCGCCTCGGAGCGCACGCGTCGCCGCCGCCTTGCTGCCGCCGCTGCCGCAGCCCCGTTCAAACCACCGAGCCGCGCACCGGGGGACAGCACCGCGGCACACGGGTAGGCGAGGCACGAGGGCGGTGAGCCAGGCGAGTAGGGGAAGGCAGCGAGAGGAGCCCCTGCATCGCAGCAATAGCTGACGTTGTCCTCGGGCTCGCCAGGATCCCCCAAAGGCGGCGGGGCGAGCGCGTGCGGGGCGGCCGAGGGCGCGGGTTGCAGCAGCAGGCACGCCCCGTCGCGGTAGCAGTATTCGTGTAGCTGGTGGCTGAGGAACTCTACTTCTGCTTGCTCGTCCCCCAGCAGCTCGTCGCTGTCCTCCAGCGGGTCCCGAGAGGACTGGTCGGTGAAGAAATCTTCCTCATCAAAGTAAGGGGATGGGAAGGTGTCCAGGCCCCCGGGGAAGTGCTCCAGGAGTACGGCGTCCATGCCCTCGGCCGCCGAGGCCCGGAAGGACGAATGGGCTGCTCGGGGTGACGCTTTGTGAGTGATCCGTGGCAATTCGGGTAGGTCCCTCAGCCCCTCCCTCGTGGGGTTGGGGTTGGGGAAGGCAAAGGTGGCCGCGGGTCCCCGCACGAGGGCCTCCCTGGAGTGCGCGCGGCCGCTGGCTCTGGCTGGCACTGGAGAGGGATAGTACCCGCTTGCTGGAGCTGAGGGCCGGCACGCGAGGATTCTTATAACTACATCCACAGGCGCGTGCCAGGGACCCGGCGCGCCAGCCAATCAGAGCGCGGGGCGCGGGCAGGGAGGGGACCCGCAGGACTGGCAGCCGCAGGGACGCTGTCCTCAGTTCCCAGCCAGTGCGGCAGAATGAGGTGCAACTCCTCCCGCTCCTACGTTCTTTGGTACCTGCCCAGTGTTCAGCTCCCAGGGCTACCCTACAGCCCGCCAAGCCGGCCTCCAGTAGGGTCGGATCTGGTCCTCAGTGCTGCGCTGCGTAGAATAGCGCTGCGTTTCCTCCCCTGGGCTGGAACATCACCGTGTCCCAGCCAACCACCCTCCAGCCCGCAGCCCAGCCCAAGCAATCCAAGAGAGGCGGCACTCAGAGACCGATTGGAGACATTTCTCTTATTCATACCTGGGGCGCACAACCGCTGCTCTAGTCTGGACTAGGTTTGGGGTTCCCATGCCATCATCAGACTCAAGGATTCTTGCAAGTTTGCGAAGGATGTGCGGAGATGGTAGTGACCTAGTCCCATTACCTAAGAGTTCCAGACTCAGCTGCAGGGAGTAGATGCACGTCCAAGAGCGTCACCAGGGGTTGGTCTGCCTCTCCGTGCCCTCTCCAACCTCAAGAAAGGGAGAGCAGACAAGAGGCGCAGGCTCCGGAGCAGCGCTGTGGGGTGTGTTTCTTCCACAAGCAAATCCAGACCCTAGGGGTTCTGAGCAATAAACTCGCTACAAAAGGAGTCAATTGAATTGTCCACCACAGAGCAGTGGGGAGTGGGGGTTGGGTGGTGCCATTGTAGTTAAAGGACAGTGTAAACAATTCTCAAAGCCCGGTTTCACCTTTCTGACTGGCCACCGGACCATCTTTGAGTGATTTCTACCCCCTCCCCTGCCCTTTTGACCTTACTTCCTATTTTCAAACACCATAAAACCAACCCGAGACACACTTTCTCACAGACCAAAGTGTAACAAAGAAACACTTGTTCAAGGTCGGGGCAATTCCACTCTGCTAGAGTAACCGCCACCCACCACTTCCAGTCCAGCAGTTCCTCAACAGACAGCTGGCCGCGTTACTTTTGGGGGGCCTGACACTTCTCCTTTCGGACAGTTGTCCTACAGAGGCGCTCAGCGTCAGTAGATCTCCCCTCATGTCCATGAGTCTCAAGAAAGTGCTTTAAACACCCTTTATGCCTGGCATTTCACTGTAATTTAAACAAAATTCCAAGGCATTAGATTTAAACAATGTATATAATATTAGATCAGAAACTGATCGACTTGTTGACACCTTCAGACTTTTTAACCAAGACCACCACTTCTCAGTAGGTACTTTTTTTTATTCCTTAGGTTTTCAGCGGGCGCCTCCTTCGTGCTGAGGTGATTATTTATAAAGGGATACAGAGCTGGTTAGGCTCCCTCTGATGGAGGGAGGAAGGCTACCTTGGAATATTCTGAACTCAGATGTCTCTGTCATCTCACAGGGAAGAAAGCTGTAGGTGCCAGCTGCTGGCATGCACCCAGCTTTCTTGCACTGAAAAGCACCCAGTACCTTGGCATAGTAGTGCGTCTATTACCTCAGCACTGTAGAGGCTGAGTGAGGGTTGTGAGTTCAGAGCTGACCCTGTCTAAAACAAGGGTGAGTACAGGATAAGCGTTCTCCTCTGTTACTTAATTAGAATAAAACGAAATGGGTCGACCTGAGTCCTTGCAAGAAGAATATATAACCAAATTTCAAAACCTTATCAAAATCCTGATGCCCACCCAGCACAGAGAGAATATTGGATTTGACCCTACACAAATGCCTTCTTGGAGAAGTCAGAAGGTCCCCTCTAGTGGGTTCAGTTGATACTTGAGAAATTGTACTTGGCTTCTTGACTCTGGGGTTTAAGATTGAGTCCATGAGTATCTTTGTATTCAATGAGATTATATTAAATCTGCTTCCTTATGGAAAACCATTCTAATTAGTGTTTGGTGAGTGTGTGGGAAGTTCCAGAAATGCACCTTTGGCCGCCAAGTAAGCTGATAAAGTCCACTGCCAGTGGAGGCCTTCCTGTCTTAGAGACCAGCAGAGTAAGCTTGAGAGTAGGGTTAGAAGAGAAAGCACTCTCACTTGTGTTCTCCCTCTCCTGCTCCCTCTCCCCTTCTCCCTCCCCCTCCCCTTCCCCCCCCTCTCTCTCTCTCTCTCTCTCTCTCTCTCTCTCTCTCTCTCTCTCTCTCTCTCTCTCTCTCCTGTTCTTCCTACTCTGTCTTCATTTTTTACTCTTAAGGAATTGCTTGCTGGCTGCAGAGTGGTCTTGTCAGGAAGCTGAGACAAGGTTTTTACACACACACACACACACACACACACACACACACACACACACACACCATCTTTAAGTTAAACATGATCGTTCTTTTATAAAAAGAAGAAAGACTTTTTGGAGAATCAAGAGAATTCTCCCTGGGTCACTAGAGGTCACAACAGTGTGGATGGCTGTCCTCTGCTATTCAAAGCTACAAGCTGTTTCAGAGGGCTGAAACTGAGCCTTGTCCTGGCAGGTGAGACACCCCTGTTCTCATTCCAATCGTTTCTCCAGAATCCAGAATTATCTGGGCAGTGGGCAAATATGCACCCACCTACTGTCAAAGTACATAGGCAGTTCATAGCGAGAAAAAGCCGGTCACACTATTCTTCTTTGGACTCAAACTTGCTTTCTTCTACTCTGTCTTAATGGGAAATGATCCCCAACTATACAAGGGACCCCCATCTCACTAGAAAGTGGCATTCTGTGCCCTGTGGAGGACAGCAAATACTGCCAAGCCCTGGTTATGCTTCAGGATTCCTCTGTATCTTCCTGCAGGGCTCTTAACCTCCTGACTACTCACAGGCCTCCGCTTATCTCCTGGGGTTTTAGTTCCAGAATCTTTGGCCATCAGACTTGAGCCTGGGTCTCTTCCTCCACCCTTCGGTTCTCTTTCCTTCCCTGAGTCTTGGGTGTGAATTCATTTGTTTCCTATCAGATCTTTTCAGTCATTTCTCAGTGTCTCGGAGCACCGACAGGAGGGTTAGAAATCAGGCCTCTGACTCTCCCCAGCATAAATTTGGTAAGAGATGTTATAGAGGGATGGGCCCTCTTGGCTTCCCCCCTTCCCCCCGAGCATTCTTGGTGCTGTGCAGGAGGCCAGAGGTTCTGGAACCTAAATTAGGCAGAAACACAGATCCAGCCTCTCCACCCACAGCATCCCTGTGCAAATTGAGCAAATTCCTGTGGGTAGGACTCCGTGAGGTTCAGTGACTGCCCTAATAGAATACAGGTTGATGTCAGAGCCAGTCCACTGACTGGTGTGAACAAACACCAACTTTACTTACTTCACTGATTCAGGGGTGTTTTTACCGATATGAAATGTTGTCAATTCAGGCTTCTTTTAAAGCAGCTCAAATGTTCAGTACCTACCTTCCTGAGCTCTATCCTGTATCCACTGTGTGGACCACAGCTTATCCTATAATGACATCTGAGGAAGAGATTACTCATGGGTACCACCTCCAACCCCCACTTAAAGTGAGACCAAGTTGGGAAAAAGCAAAATTCTCTGGCCATAGGCTAAGGGGATTTTCAAGCAGAAGGTAGCACCTCCTCTCAGGACAGCCCTTGGTGATGGCGGTGTTCCCGATGGAAGCCAGGGCCTCCTGCTGTGTGCAAATGCAGCCTCCAGCTTCATCCTTAACTTCTCACAAGGCTTTCCTCCTACCTGACTTTGCTTTTCACTCCAGGTATCATCTCCTGAGCAACTTATGTCTTCAGAAGCCATGATGATGCACCTTGGTCTCTGAGAACTCCTGACTCACTCTTCTCTCCAATAGCTGTGAGCTCCTTGATTGACTTAAAGACCTTAGAGGATTTAAAAATTCACTCATCTTCACAATTCTTCAAGCTAAAGGGAACTCCTTTTTATTCTTCAGACGGCCACATGAGAGTGGGTCTTCTATCCACGGCCGTGAGCCCAGTGAGAGGAATCAGAATTCAACAACAAGCCTGGTTTAACTACACATCACAGGAGTGTTCCATATATTGCTCTGTCTTTTCTTCACTTCTGTCGTTTTGCACTAATTTTCACATAGATGAGCTCATTTGGTCCTAATGTTGCTCACTGCTGTTCTTTCTGCATGTATATGTATGTGTGATTCATGGGTGCCTGCAGATTGCATGTCTTCTCATATGTGGTGGCACACAGTGGCTGTGTAATGTGAATACACATATGTGCACGTGCTGGTGGGGGCCATAGATCAACACCTTAATCACTCAAATGTCCTATATATTGAGGCAGTGTCTCTCACTTGAACTAAGAGCTCCCAGTTAGCCCTGTCTAGCAGGCCACCTTGCTCTGGGGATTTCTTCTCTGCTTCTTGTGGGATAACCAGTAGGCCTGCCATGCCCACCTGGCCCTCATGTTCTCACACAATGCATTACCCCCAAGTTGTCTCTATACTCCCCCATTTTAAATTCTAGAATATCATTTCCAAATAAAAGAGATTCTCAACGCCTCACTATTGGATACAAGTGTCACAGCTGACCCTTTGGATCCAGGAATAGAAATGAACAGATTTCCAACATGGTAGGGAAATCTCAGCACATGGTAGGGGTCTCCCGTGAGATACTTCCTACTCCATCAGAGGATGCTGATCTGGGAGAGGAAGAGTCACTTTTCCTTGGAATGTGCCTATAGGTAGGTTGTCTATGCTCCAGTAGATAGCCCACACCCATCCCCAAATGCACAACACTAATCAAGCTGAGTATGTTACACACACACACACACACACACACACACACACACACACACACACGCCCATGCACAACGCTCCCCCCCACACGCACGCATGCATGCACACACATATTGGTGAGGAATGGATGATGGGTTAGGAATAGATATAATTAAGACACATTGTATAACAAGTATGAAATCTTCCAACTATACATGCAAATATTATTTCAAAAACTATAATCGAAGCTAGACCTTTTTCATTTTGGCCTTGGGTAAGAGAGGCAAGGCTGCCATGAAACAGAACCTTCTTTCCTGCCTTGCACTTCTCACTGTTAAACATTAATCTTGAAAGGAGGAAACACCTAAATGCTGATATAATTATCCAAATAAGTGTTTTCTGACATGCCAAGGTCTGTGTGACAAACTGCAGAGCTTCTGAGCTCTGCCCTTCAGGCTCGATAGTTTGGAAGTCGTTTGAACTTTAGCAATGCAAACATGACTAGTCATTGATAGCAGACGTTTCAGTCTCAGTCTCTCTACTGAGCCTCTGGAAGAGAAGGAAGAAATTACACAGAAACAAGAGCTTGTTTTCCTTTTCTGCCTCCCCTCAAAGCCATATGTGTTTGCTCATTTTGCGCTCCTTGTTGAGGCTTCTAATGCGTTATGGGACATCCGTGTAATGGAATGTTCAGCGGGAATGAGATAGAGAGCACTGAAATTATTTCTAAGATACACTGTTAAGTGAAGGAAGCAATAGTGACTAACACATTCCAGCTTGTATTTAAGGAGAACAACAGGGTTGGCATGGGCTTATGATACAGTTTTTGTGTATTGTTCAGAGTCCTGAGTTCAACCCTCAGCACTTCAAGACAAAGTAAGGGGGGATGCAGAATACTGAATGTATCAGTATATTTGTGCAGGTATCAAATAGCTCTGGATGGATGTACAAGATACTACTGACATTAATTACATCAAGAAATTAGTAAATAAGCACACAGACTTTCTTATTGTAAACTCTACTGTGCTTTTCACATTTTAAATATGGGAATTTTAAATATGTATAGAATTTTTAAAATTTAATTAACATTTTAAAGATTAGAATTTTGATCTCATTGTCTAAAGCCTAGAGGATCTGGATACTAGCTTGTGCCATCTTCAAAAATGACCAAGGAGCATTTGATAGAACCATCGAGGGTCTTACAGAAAGTTTTGCATCCCTTCAGTGACTGGGTCTTTCATATTGTAGAGTCAAACTGAAATGGCATGGTGTTATTTTCTTTATTAATTTATATCGGTAAACTTTTGAGGAATTTTTTAAAAGATTTTTATTTATTATTATATGTAAGTACACTGTAGCTGTCTTCAGACACTCCAGAAGAGGGCGTCAGATCTTGTTACAGATGGTTGTGAGCCACCATGTGGTTGCTGGGATTTGAACTCTGGACCTTTGGAAAAGCAGTCGGGTGCTCTTACCCACTGAGCCATCTCACCAGCCCACTTTTGAGGAATTTAATAATTTAAAGGAATTTTAAGAAAATTGAGCCACTGAGTTAGTTCAGTGGGTAAAGGCACTTATCAATAAATTTCACAACCTGGGTTTCATTCCCGGAACCCACGTGGTAGAAGGAGAGAATTGTCTCCCAAAAGGTATCCTTTGGCTTCCACAATGTGTACATGAATGTACATACATAAATAAATATTTCAAACTTAAGATTATATTCAAATTATTAATGCTCATGAAAGTCACCTAATTTTTGCCACTCCATCTCCGCAGCCTGCAAGTGACACCCATTGAGCTTTCAGTGTATTTTCCTCCTGTACTTCTTGTCCTGCATTGTATCATTGTCATGGGACAGCAGTCATCCTGTTCCCTAAGTCCTTATCAATAGGCACCTGGGGTGACTTGGGGTTCATTGCAGAAGACACGGGTCTCTTCCTCTGGGAGTTCACACTACACCATGCCTTTGCATTCTGCCTATGGTCTGACCTTCTTCCATGCTTTGTGGTTCATGATTCTCGTTCCTCAGACTTTTTCGAGATTTTATATCCATAACACTTTCCCTCTTGTCAGAGTGTGTGGTGGCATGTGCATGTGTCGTGCCATCGATGAGTGGAGGTCAGAGGACAACTTTCAAAACAGGGTCTTACATCAGCTATGTAGATTCTGGGGACAGAACTGCTCATTAGGCTTGGCGGCAGATGACCTGCTCATCTCTCTGACCCCACACTCGAGCTTTCTAAGAAATAAGTTCCTGGCATGTCCCTAGTCATAACTCAGGGATTTTACTTCTGTGACTCTACTCCTGTGGTTATGAGGACCTGTAATTTATTGTTGTTGTTGTTGTTGTTGTTATTTCACAAACTAGGTTCACGGTTAAAATGCACAGAATCCATGCCAGGCACATACTAGAAGTTGCTGTTATTCAATAGTGGTAGGAGGTTAGTGAATGATGGAATAGCTAGATAAGTGTCCCTGATGGGAAGTAATCAGACAGGAGTTATTCCTCTTGCCATTGGCCACCCAGGACAGCTCCTGGATTCCTAGTGGACTGACACATATGAGCCTGTCTATCCTGACAATACCACGCTGAACCTGAGTCACTGTGGATGCTGAACACAGCATAGCTTTCTGCCATTCTCATGACTTGGAAAAAGAAGAGAGGGGTGAGTAGAAAGTGAATCTACAAGAATTCAAAGAACTAGAATGTTCTTTCCCATTGATATGTTTCACCTTAAGCCATGTCCATACATGGGAACCACCTGAAGAGTTCATTGTTTTCTACTGTGCATGGATATGCATGCCTGCAATCTCAGCACTTGAGACTCTGAGGCAGGAGGACTAAGAAACTGAAGCTATGTCTAAAAAATAGTTCAGTTGCCTCTCAACTTTTGTGTTACCCCATTTTGTTATTTTTTGGATAAAATAGCATTGTGATATTAGCTTATGCTGCTTTAAAGGTAGTCCATACAGAGTGGAATTCAGTCTACAAGCAGTGGCAGTAATGTGTCAGAGCTAGCACAAGGCTACCTGCAAGAGAAGCAAACTTAGTTATAAGTTGCATTGCCATATTCCTGGTTAAAACTGAATATTATCAAAAAAAAAGAAAGAAAGAAAGAAAGAAAGAAGAGAAAAAAAAGAGATGAAAATCAGCTGGGCCTGACACACCTTATCATTGCCATGTTTACATATTTACATTAGTCTCGTTAATCTATGTGTCCAAATGGTGTATACATAACTGCTAATTCATTGGGTATACTTTCGTTTATTTATTTGTTTATTTGCATGCTTTATTTTGTGTGTATGGGTGTTTTGTCTGCACATATATCTGTGCAGCATGTGTGTGTCTGGTGCCCACAAAGGTCGTAGGAGGGCATTGAAGCCCCTGAACTGGAGTTACAGATGACTGTGAGCTGCCAAGTAGTTCCTGGGAATCGAACCTGAGGACGCAGCCCTCTTAACTGCTGAGCCCCTCATTGGATTTATTTTAAATGTGAACAAAAGGAAATTAAAAAAAAAAAAACCAATTGGGCTGGAACGATGTCTCAGTAGCTAAGAGCCCTGACTGCTCTTCCAGAGGTCCTGAGTTCAATTCCCAGCAACCACATGATGGCTCACGACCATCTGTAATGGGATCCAATGCCCTCTTCTGATGTGTTTGAAGACAGCAACAGTGTACTCACATATATGAAATAAACAAATCTTTAGAGAAAATGCAACACCACACCTGGTTCCCCAATTAAAAAAAGAAAAAAGAAAACAAGTAACAAAATGACAAATTTTCTATCATTTTTCTGTATCTTAACAGACCATTTTTCTCACTATGGAATTTATTCTTTTTAAAGCCAATCACTGCACTTTTTAAAGCTAATGTGACTTTGCTTCATCATTATATATGAAATTACAAAATGTGAAAATATACTGAACATATTTTTTCTGCGCATATGTTTTAAAGAATACGTGTTTGAGGGTTGGGGAATGTCTCAGGAGGTAAAGTGCCTTCTGAGGCACAGATGAGGACCCAAATTTGATCCCCAGCACCTATGGAAAAAAAAAACCAGCATAGTGGTACAGGTTGTAATCCCAGTCCTGGGAGGCAGAGTCAGCCAGATCTCTGGACCCTCCTGGACAGGTAGCCTGGCCTAACCAGTAGACCCCATTGAAAAACACTGTCTCAAAAGCCAAGATGGGGCATCTCCTAGAACTCTAAGTTTATTCTTGCTTCCACAGGCACATGTGTTTATGTGTGTGCAGGCACACACACACACACACACACACACACACACACACACACACACACTCACACACACACTCACACACACACACACACACACACACACAGAGAGAGAGAGAGAGAGAGAGAGAGAGAGAGAGAGAGAGTTTTAAGAATTACTAAGTTATATATAAAGAAGCTCATTTTGAGAATCCACTCTATTCAAGACACTGTTAAACAGGAGAAAACAGGAAGAAGATGCAATTTCTCTCTCTAAGATGCATTCTTAGATGCTAAGGGAAAGGATCAATTAATTGGGGTGCAGTACAGTAAAGGATATTGGTGAGAAATAGGGGTCCTGTCTGTACAAGAGCGAGAACATGGGAAGCTGCCCACAGGGAGTGTGTTGACCTAGTTGTGTGGTTCAGTAACATGTGTGGGCCCTGAGTGCGATCCTCAACCCACATACACACAAACGAGCATGGTTGAGGAGAGGGACAGACCTGTGGTACTAGGAAAGTGAAAGTTAATGTCAAACCCGGTGGTTGAATCCTCCCTCCACCCAGTTTAGGGGAAAATGCCAGCAAATTCAAAGGATAGTGGGCCCTCCACTCCAAGCAAAGCTCAATTATTTGCAATAAGCCTTTTGTACCCTCCATACCTCCCCCACACCAAGAGCACAGTGGCCTGGTGATGACCACATGGATAACCCACCAAGACCCATGTCCTCAAAGAATGCCTGGTGCTCAAAATTGTCCTTTTTGCCCTCTTCAAAGGCCAATTACTTCGGGGCCATTGATCTCAGCAAGAGGCAGCAACAGAGACAGCTGCACCATAAGGTAACAGCAGCCCAGCAGCCCAGTGGCCTGGCCCCAGCCCTGTATTAGCATGCAAGGTAGCGCTGTAAATTAGGAAGTAGAATTTTAAAGTAATAACATTTTTACATTTGCTGAATTTGTCTGAAAGTGTTGGGGGTGGGGGGGAGGTTGGTTGTGAGGTAGATGATCTCTTGTGTATCCTGAATCTCAGCCTTATTTATCCTTTATTGGACTTATAAGTCCATTTTCTTAGAATTACCTCAGAGGAAAAGATATTTCTGTGCCATATGCCAGTCATCCGAACTCTTGGGAGACTCAGAGAGGAAGATCTTGAGTTTGAAGCTAGAGTGGGCTACACTGTAAGATCTTGTCTCAAAAAAAAAAAAAGATGGGGGCTCTCTGTATTCTCACATGCTCTTAATCCTTGGGATGTTTTCCTCAGAAGTCTGGCATCCACCTCCCATATCTGAATACAAACACACCATGAAACTCAACAAAGGAACAAGAAACCTACAAAGACCCATGAGTGTGTTGTGAGATGCTCTAAATGGAGCCCAAACTTACATGTATTGTTTGCTGTCGATTTCCCTCCCTAAACCAAGAAGATTTGAGAGATGGGTGCATCACTGGCTGTTGGTATCTCCAGGATGTAGGTAGCACTTTCTCTCTGGAACTGAACAGGTTTGAGGTGCTCTGTAGATGCTTTACAAAGTTACTAAAAGTTGACTAGACATTAACCCAACACACTTCTGTTTTCACATGGTTGTGGAGGACAGTGCAGCAGAAATACCCCTTCCACTGGAGAATATGTCCTCCCCTGACCTCTCCAAGATGAAGTACAGCTATCTGACTCACTCAGACTAACTTTAGGAATGAAAGGAAATGGCATGTCACTTTGTGAGAAAATATGTCTCAAGATCCAGTACACATATGGCCTTCTTTAAGTCCCTCTTCTATAATGGTTGTGGAAATACAGCTGTCAGTTTGGGGACCTCAAATGACTATGATGTAGTTTTGATGGAGACCTCAAACTTCACAGAACAGGGCGACCCTGGACCATATGGAAACTGTGATTGTGCTAATTGATTGTGCTAAGCCACTGAGATCTGGGGATGGCCACAACAGAATCTCTTGGCCTGGCATACCTGTGAGTTAGAAATGTCATTCTGAGCCCTCTGTCACTGTAGAATGCATTGCACATACGTGTGCTAGTTTGAAATCTTCTAGTGGATACCGTCATGACGTTCTTACATGTTCAAAGGGAACTATGATGTGAGACACCCAGATCTATTAGGATCAGAGTGTAGTTTATTGAGGCCTTGGAAAAGAAAAGGCAGAGACTCAACACTCAGGCAGAGACTCAACACTCTCCCCTTGTCTCCACTCTCTCCTTCCTTCAGTTATAGAAGCCCAGAAGTTCAGTTGAGGACACGGCCATCCAGAATGAAAATATGATTTATTAAGCAATGCCCTTAGTTCAGATGGAGGCTATGAAACCAAAGGGTTCTGAGCAGATATGTTCAGCATTTGAAGAAGAAAGACTGGCCTTACTTAAGTTGTCGGTTCTGGGCTGAGCACTCAGAACAATAAACGGAGCAGCTTTTTTTTTTTTTTTTTTTTTTTTAAACAGTAAAGTTACAGACCAGAGGGAACAGAGATCAGAAGGAGAGGTAAACGTAGAACAGACAAGCAATGGTTACCATGACAACTGAATACAGACAGAACTTTATTAAAGATAAAGAAAGAAAGAGGAGGAACACCTCAGACTATGGCAAAGAAAACTTTAGGAGCTGTGTTATGAAAATCAGCATCATAGTGGACAGCCATTTCTAGAACAGATAAACCCCAGTTGGAATAAAAGAAAAATGTGAGATCTATCATCCATACTTTTGTCTAGTTCTTTTAAAATTTTCATGTCTCATGTTGTCTGTAGTTCATTAGCACAGGAGCACTAAGGAATACATGTTTATAACATATAAGTCGTTGGGGAATAAAGCTAGGGTATAACTTAGTGGTAGAATGCTTACCTACTGTGGGTGAGGGTCTGGGTACCAGCTTCAGTGTTGTGGAAGAAGAAGAAGAAGAAGAACAACAACAACAACAAAAATAGTCAGGGGAAAGAGAACATGAGAGTGGACAGCAGTGCCATCAAGCTTGCCATTAGGGAAACATAGCTGGGCTGCAATGTGGAGAACTGGCAGAGGCAAAATGGTGTCACCATGGAGGCCAATCAGGAGACTGAAGCAGAGGAGAAACTGGTCCATTTCTGAGGTCAGTTGTGTGCCCAGGCAGGCTGAAGCCATATTCTTGCAGGGAGAGTTGAGAAGAGAGAGAGAACCAAGGCAGAGAATGAGGACTCTGCCCTTGAGTGGAGATGAGTAGCAGGCCTGTTTCTGTATTTTTAGGAAGGATACAGCTAGTGAATTGTGCTTGAATTTTGGGTCACAGAAGTCATCCCTGTGAAAGGGATTAGCCAAAGTGGCAATGAGACAGTGTGGACCACAGTGTCTGTGCTGGGGCTGCTTTAGGGAACTGAGACAAAGAGTTTGGAAATGCTGAGGCAGGGTAAGCAGCCCTTTGCTTTCAGCCTGCAGAGCTTCTACTCCATCCACAACCCTTCTACATACACAACCAGCTTCTCTAGGGGTCACTTGCAGCGTGTTAAAGAAAGTGGTTCTATTCAGTCAAAATAGAAACAGTTTTAGACACATGTAAAGAATGGCCGTGGAAAAGGACTTCTCTAGATAAAACTAGACACAGTATGGTACCTTCAAGAATCTTTGGAATTTCTCTTCAGACATCCAGAGTATGTCTGCTTCTTCCTTTTTCCTTTTCCACACTAGCCCTGAACGTGGTTAAACACGTCATTCTTTTATTAAAATATCGTATTGCCATAGCAGTTGTTTTGTCTACTATTTTTCTTGAGTATGGAATCACCTTGCGGGGGGGCGGGGGCGCGTGAGCTACAAAATAAATACCATCTGTAACCCCCTTGCTAAGAGAAGAAAGCATTTTGAAGTTTGCTTTAAATAAGTCAAATGTAAGGAATGAGTTCATGGCTTCTGAGGTCATTGAGAGACATAGGTGCGACCCACCCTTGGGTCACTGCAACCTTTCCTGTGGTTGAGGCACTTCCTTTAGTTTCTTTTGGGCAGAGAATGAAAGGGCTTCTCATCTACTTAAGAGCAGCTGTCTGCACGTAGGGCAGAGAGGACCATGCTCACACAGAAAGATAAGTAAGAGTTCAAGTCTAGTCCAGGCAGGGGATCTAAGCCAGCTCAAAGGTGTCTTTTCCCAAGCATAGTACTAACTTCCTGCCTGAGATTCTAGCCTTTGGTCTCCCTCTGCTCTCACCCCAGCTAGGCAGAAGCCTTTCCCACTGCCTTCTTCTGGCTGCTGCACCGCTCCGTGCTTTCTTCCCTAGGCCCAGAGAGCCTCAGCTTGCAGCCCAGGCCTCAGAGATGCTGAAGCCAAATCGCAAGTAGGACGCGAGGCGGGCGGCCCTCCCTCCCCCTCGGCGGGCGTACTGTACAGCAGACACCTGCAGCACAGGCGGCCGCCCGGGCTCCCCGACACAAGGCGCTGGTACCTGAGCCCTTGACTGGTAATGTACCATAAAGAGCTCCTTTCAGGCCCTTTCAGAGTCAGAGCGCGGAGGTCACCGTGTGTACAAACCCCTCTATGTCCTGCACGTCTCCGGGGCCCCGGGCACCCGGGCCTCCAGCCGCAGAGCACGCCAGTCCGTGGGAATCATAACACATGTGCTGGGGCGAGGCTGGCGGGGCGGGGGTGGGGAGTGGGGACCACCCGGCCCTCCCTGAGCTGGGCCTCCTGGCCTCCCGCCGTCGGTTCACAGAGTACTGTGAGTGGAACGAATGGGGTGTTCAGACGCTCGGGGAAATCAGGCAGGGCGGGGCGAGACCCTCACCCTTGCTCGATGGCCAACGCCTACTCCTCCTCAAAGGTACATTGGGGACACCTGGCTGGACAGTGCCGCACCTTCGCTGTCCCCCTTGTTCCTGGATGTGCTGGACCCAAACATAGCCAAAGACCGGACGGCTGGGTGGGTCGCTATTCCCTGCTCTGGGCAGCCAGGATCCTGTGCACAAGTATCCAAGGTACTCATGGCGCACGTAGGTCGCCTGGTCAGGTCTATTGTTGATTCGAGCAGCTCTGGCTTTCGAGCCACATTTGCCAAGTGAGCATGACTAGTGACTAGCGACGGCTGGGAGTTGTCCTTTTGGCAACCCATCTGCCCCGGGCTTAGTGCACGAAGCGCTGGCTGATACGTAGAGGCAGTAGAGGAAAAAGTGTCCCAGTGCCTCTCGGAAATGTGGTCCTGAAGAGTCAAAAGTGTAGGAGGGCACACCAAGCGCCCATCTCTTTTAGGTTGTCCTGGTTTAAAAGGCAGGTGGGAAGGCGGCACTGAATCTGAGATCTGGACGCTTTGGGGACCTTTTAGCAAGGGTAGGCTAAAGTTACCAAAGGCTGGGGGCGAGTTGTTCAGAGGGCAGAGGCACCATGGCGACCAGGAACGTAGTGAACGACCCAGGACAGTGCTTTAGGACCGTGCGCCCCCTCCTGGGGCCGCGGGGAACCAGGGTTACCTGGGGAGCCGGGCTTTGTCGCCCACACGGGCTCTCTGCTGTCCCAGAACTAATTAAATGGCTTTTTGGCTCGGGGAAGGCCGAAGTCAGCCGGGGGTGGGGACATGGGGGGGGTGCATGTGGGCAAGGGAATAATCAGCTCCATTCTTGCGCTGCCACAAAACCCGTGGCGCGGTCAGAAAGTGAACAGTGGCTGCCTGAAAGGCTGTTTCAAAAGGCGACACCTGCAAGCGCGGCCGGTTGTGAATTGAATGCGGCGCCCGCACGTACCTGAGCCGCGAGCTATTAGTGTCAGGCGCCCGGTCGCCGGGGCCAGAAGCACACGTCCGGGCAGCCCGTACTGAATACGGCAAGCTGCGGCGCGGCCGCTCCATGGGAATGTCGCCACTTGTGCCGCTCGTGGTCGGGAGGGGGTGCGCTG
Source organism: Mus musculus (assembly GCF_000001635.26). Lineage (NCBI taxonomy): Eukaryota > Metazoa > Chordata > Mammalia > Rodentia > Muridae > Mus > Mus musculus. The sequence goes on along the minus strand of NC_000068.7, from coordinate 19,430,826 downwards.
CCCTTTCAGAGACAGACACAATTAGGCAAAATGCTCAATGAACATTATAAATGATGTGCGATCGCTCTGCAGATTGCCTGGCAAATCAAATTATATGGTCGCTCGCGGGCGATTTCCATGTTCTTTAAAAACTTAAAACAGGTATTCTCCCATTAAATTAAAAAAAAAAAAGCCAAGTCAAGAATTCCAGAAAAATACAACTGAAAGACTCGGTGTTGAATATTCACACGTCCCCTTTGTTAGCGATTGGCCTCACAATGGGCTTGGAGAGGGGGGTCCGCTTAGACCAGACACATTTTTTACTGTCTTACACGCGGCAGAGGAAGGCACCAGAAGTCTGCATTTGTTACAACTCACAATTACAGTGCGATTCTCTTTTTTTCTTTGAAAACTAAAATGTCATTTTCTCATAGTGAGTGACTTGAAAGCTACTGTCATTCTAACCAGATGGAAGGAACATTCGCATCAGATGGACGCACGACTGGACGCACTTTGGGAGAGCGTTGGGGACCCTCCCCCCCTCGTCCTTCTCTCTGGTACTGTCAGTCCTCTGGACCTGGAGCCGGGCCCCAGAGTTCGTTGATTCCCCACACTTCCTGGGTCTGGCAGTCGCAGCCGGCCACAGTGAAGTGTCCTCTTTCTGTGCAGTGCGCTCAGGGCGTCTCTGGCACAGGTGCCACCACGGGACCACCCCTGTTCTTCCAAGTTTGGCCATGAACTCTGTGGCTGACGATCCTTGAGAGGGGACAGCTGCTAGCGCCGAGGTTGCACGGACCCCTGCAGAAGGCCAGGAGCTGTGCCGCTGGCTAGGGTGTATCACCCAGCAATCTTGGAATCCGTTTGGCTTCTAAACATGGAAGCCAAGACGCCACAGCAACCAGCATCCTCTCCTCCCCGACATCCGTCTCATTTTCAATTTTCTAACTCTATTTTCAGACAACTGCACTGGAACAAGGGGTGAATAACTGTGACCCCCGGAGACAGTGGTATATCTATGTAGTTTGCTGAAAAGGGACCAATTTGGGCATGGGTGGATATTCCCTGGAAATCTGGGCGTTAAGCTTATGGTGGTCAGTGATTTGCTGTGTTATAGGGGTGATTAGTAATCTTTTGTGACCAGTTTCTTAATTCACAAAGAGAAAACTAATGTTCGAGCTGTCCCCTCACGGGACTTCCGTTATCTTCTCCGGGAATATTAATCTTCGTGGCAGAGAGTAGTCCTTTGTTAGAATCAGGAATTATACATTAACCTGAAGAATAAGCCCTTAGAAAAAGAAATCCCAGAACATCAGAGCCCAGAACACCTGGGTTCCTCCTCTTCTCACCCTTATACCGAAACCACCAAGCAGGACTAGAAACAAGAGCTACTCCTAACCTCGTTGTGCAAAGAGGGGGCTGGCCCAGAGGAGTAACTCCAGAAGAACTCAGCCAACCCAGCCCGATGGTGTCTCTGTGCACACATGCAAGGGAGCTCTCCAACAAATTGATCATTTTCATTTTTCGTAGAAGAAATATCCTGATGGTTCCCATGGCCACTTTCGGAAAATTAATAAGCCTGATTCATAAGTTAGGAAAGCGCGTTTCGTAGATTGTGCTGAGCCTGAGTGCTGGGTGAAGAAAAGGGAAGGCTCCTGGACCAGGTGCGCTGGCCTTGGTGCTGAAGGTAGAGTCGCCTGGAACGGAGTCCATCCAAATCATTAAAGTCTATCTAAATAAAGCAAAAGCATTTTGCCTTCTCGTTTTTCCTGCCCAGGGTTCCTGCTTACTCTACTTTCTATGTCTCCCCTCCCACAGCCCCTCCCCCTTGTGTGGAATCAGTGTTGGGAAAACTTCTAAAGGACAGTCTTGCAGTATCTTAATGATACTTGAATTTATTATTATTATATATATATTTTTAGATTTCTTTGATTATCTGATTTAAATAACACTGTTGGAAGTGTAGGTGAAGAGCAAAATCTATCAAAGAACTGTTCACCAAGTCTACTCTCTGGTGCTAATCAGGGACTTCATTGCCTTTGGGCCTTGAGATGATGCTGTCTTAGAAGAGACAGGTGGGAAAGCTTGGAAAGCGGTGTGTTTGTCTTGTGAGGCAAGGTCTCACAATGTATCCCAGGCTTCTGGAAGTCACTTTGGAGCTCAGGCTGCCCTCATGTTCCTGGAAATTATTCCCCAGCCTCCAGTGTGTCGGGATTTCAAGTGTGAGTCAACATACCCAGTGCTGCTTCTTCTTCTTCTTCTTCTTCTTCTTCTTCTTCTTCTTCTTCTTCTTCTTCTTCTTCTTCTTCTTCTTCTTCTTCTTCTTCTTCTTCTTCATGACAGGGTCTTATGAGGACAAGATTTGGGGTGAATGTATCTTTGATTTCATCCCATTTTTTCCCATGAGATGTGTTGGGAAATCATTATTTCTATGCTGTTGCTTGATTCCTGATTCCTGCTTATCTTTTCCCAGCCCTTTTCATAATATCATCTGTGGGGGGAGAAAAAGGAAAGGGAAGAAAAACTTAGAGTTTTACTTACTTGTTTGTTTTTAAATGAGAGAGAGAGAGAGAGAGAGAGAGAGAGAGAGAGAGAGAGAGAGAGGAGGGCTATGCATGGTGTACATATAGAAGTCAGAAGACAACTTGAAGAAATTGGTTCTCTCTTTCTGCCATGGGGATCCCAAGCATTGATCTCAGCAAGCAATTTTATTCACTAAGCCATTTGGCAATCTCTTCATGTGGAGCATGGTTGTCATAGAGCAGGCCTATATTGAATACTTACCACGTGATCTCAGGTGTGTGTACACCTATCTCTTCTAAACCAGCATCAGCATTCCTGTGTTACTATGGTGACTCTATGGTGATGTAATTGTTATTTAATAATTAAGTTATGTAGCTGTTATATTAATATAGAGACAAAGTGATTAGCTTAATGCCACGCTGCTCTGAGAGATTCTGTGTAATAGTTTAGTCCACTTGTATAGTGATTCTCTTGAAACACAAGCCTGTTAAGCCCCAGGCAGCGATCCTAGACAAAGGGCATCCTTGCTTTAAAGAACCTCAGAGAGGTGCTGTATTCTCCAAGGGAAGACTGACTTGTGGAAGGTTCTACCATGATGTACTTATTAAGAGAGAGATGCTAATCTGAGCTGGTACACCCTTTAATGACACATCAGTGAGGCATAAAGAACATACCTAATAACTAGAATAATTATGCTGAGGGCTTTCAATGACTCTGAAAAGTGCTTAAAAGTGAAAGACAAATACAGATTTTTAAGTAAATGTGCATATATAAAGTGAGAACTAAAGATATAAAAAACTAGTCAAGAATTTACCAAACATTTACCAAAATATTAGTAACACTTTTCTCTAAAAGAAAGGCTTGAAGGTAATTTCCCTCATTGCTTCAAATGGTCTCTTGCTCTCATGAGTAATTCTAAAGATAGAAGTTCATAAAATGAATTTAAAATACAAGGAAATCTGGTTTAAAGGGCATAGGTTTTACTGCAAGTATGAGACTTTCTCTTTAACATTTTGAAATACAACAAAAGACCAAAGTTATAAAAATATCTAATTCAAAAGTCTTAAAATAAGTGCCACCAAGGCCAAGAAACAGAATACTGTCTGCACCTGGGAGCCTTCATAGCCCGTCAGTTTGTCACCCTAGACGTTATGACTATCAAACATTCATGGTAACTATCTCCTGCCTTTTCTTCAGAACACCACTCAAATCTGAATCGGTAAATTCTAAGGTTTCATCTCCTTTTCGGCCTTTATGTAGATGGTAGCACAAAGCACCCCTCTGCATTCTGCTTTCTTCCATTCGGCACTGCAAGTGTGAGATAATAGCCATTTTGTTAGCATTGTCTTGGAAACGTTTCTAGTTCCGACTGTTAGAGATGTGGTAAGTGTGAGTATTGTTGCCTAGGCTGATGTGTGCACATGTGCAGAGATTTTTCTCATTGTGGACCTAGAAGTGTGAATTCTGGGTCACAACATATGCATAATCGTAACAGCAGCAGTTATGATGGCAGTGTGTTTCCACAGCAGTCCTCACCATTTATCGCTCCCCTGAGCAGCAACCATGGGGTGTCTTTGGAGTAGAAGCACATGGTCCCTAAGAAAACATCTAGGACTAATTGTGTTTAGTCACTTCCTTCGATGAGACAGACCAAGGGAGACCTCTGTGCTGAAGTCTAGGATTGCTAAAGCTCACAGAGAACCTTGTTGTCACTTCCTAGGTCAGAACCTAAACTGAACTGGAAGTGACTCTCCCAATAGGATGAAAACACCCAACGTTCACAGAACTGACAGACACCGAAAGTCTAGATGTAATGACAGCGGGTCACACACGCAGCTTTCAGTATATCTCAGTCCTGACCCTTAGGTTGCCACATGGGTGGTGAAGGAGCTATGTGGAGAAGAGTTTGAGCATGTCTGACCTAAAAATCTGAACTCCCCTCTCCTCCAAATACAAACATCTTAACACTGGCACAATGCCACACCCAGACCACCACCTGCATGCTTGGTGCACAGTGTAAAACAGTGACTCCTTTGAATAAAGCGTGTCACCACACAGTCCAGAAAGAACTCATGATCTCCTTGCCTAAACTTCCCATATACTGGGATTAAACACATAAAATTTGTGTTTAGAAATGGGTACCATACCAAAATATCTCATTGCATATCCAGAATTTTTAAAAGCTGGAATCTGAGATGCTCAGAGTTCTAACAACTTTAAACCAGGAACACCCAGCTTGTAAGTTAAACATTAAAATCTTAGGTAAATAAACGATTTTCTGGTGTTAGAACTGGGTTTTCCTAAAGTTTCCTGGATTGATTAATATTTTAATTATCTTGAGTTCTATGTACTTATGATGAGAGTCCTAGCTACTTTGTGATAATTGATGCTAAGTCTCATGTAGCTCCAATAAAATCTCAAAAACGAGCTAGAAAATCGGCACATGAGCAATCTCTTCAGCCTTGGTCTCTGTGGTCTTGTGGCAATTGTGGAAGGCCCAGCATCATTGAAAATGGAAACTCTAGTCAGGTAGGCAGTGACTGCCCATAGCAACCTATGATCATGCCTACCGCCACCTGCTCCCATACCCACTCTAAGCCATGCTCTGACCCCTAGGGCAGGCTCCTGGTGTGGTTCATCTGTACGATTTCATCTCCATGGATGGTAGAGGGGCTGACTAGCCTTGGAATAGTCAGATACAGCGAAGGAAATGAAAAGGGTGTTCCTGGTAGTACGGTGCAGGGTTCTTAGAACAGAATAGGGAGGCAGAAGGAAATATGATTGAGAAGAAAGTGGTCAGAGGAATATGCTATCACTAGCTTTGGTGACAGGAGAAGAGGGTCTATTTCAATCTTTTCTTGCTGCTGCAACATAATGCTTCAAACCGAGTAATTCATAAGCTAAAAAAAACATGTTTCCCACAAGTTCTGAAGGTGGGAAATCCTAGATCAAGGAGATGGCATAACGTCACCTCTCGAGAGGCAGAAATAGATGCCCATCATCCAATGATGAAAGGAAAGGCTGGTGTTAGTTCTCTGTGGTTGCCATACCTAATTACCAGAAGTCAGTGACTTAAAGCAACACAAGTGGACAGTCTTCCACTCCTTCAGACTAAATGGCTATAAGTGTAGCACAGGGTTGGCAGAGGAGCACTTCTCCTGGAGGCTTTGGGGGGAGACATGGTTTTCTTGCTCTTTCCAGTTCCTGGAGGATGCCTGCATCCTTTTGTTTGCTGCTCACATATGATCTGATCTGAATGTTGGTATCACTGCAAAGTCATCCTAGGAAGTGTAGGGGTGGAATTCTTCTGAGACATGATTTTAAGTGGAGTAAGTTCTTTTTAAAACAGAGATCATAAAGACAACATTTGAACTTCTCTTGTACTTTGTGAAGAACCAAGAGGAAATCATCATGTCAGAAACCCAGTGAGCCATACCCGGTCTGCTGGTGCCTCCAACCTCCAGAACTTCAAGATAGGAATGTGATGTTACCCCCACCTTTCCTGTCACCAAAGCTACTGACAGCATATCCCTCTGACTACCTTTTACCAGTTACATCTCCTTCTGTGTCCCTATACTGTCCTAGCAACCCTGCACAGTGCTAACAGGAACACCCAGGAATGTCTCCATATTAAGTTGAGCTGATTAGCAACCTATATTCTCTATGTACCTTAATTCCTCCTGCCTAGTCCAGTAACGTAAGAGTTGATTAGGGTATGCATATATGGGGGGATTATTCTCACCATACCTCTTGCTGCGAATAGGTGACTGCTCAGCTGTGGGCTATAGTAGTGGAGACTCTGGTTGCTAGTGGGAACAGGAAGCTGAGCTTCCTGCTGATACAAATTGCTCCCTTCAGCCTCCTGCATCTCCTGGCAGAGTGTAAGTGACATGAGTATACACTTTGGCCCCAAAAGTCGACCCCCTTTATTGACAAAAGTCTTTGGATTTTGAGAGGCGACAGTTTGAATTGTTGCCAAGACAATGGTGTTTGGAGTGGTTTTTCACATGTGTATCTGATGAGCCTGTCTCACTTTACATCCCTGGCAGGATTCGATAGTCAGCTTAATGACATTGTGAACAACTTAAAAAGAGGGAAGGTTCATATAGGTTCATGATTTCAGGAGCCTCCGCTGATAGTTGCTTGACCTCATTGCATTGGGCAGGTGGTGGCTTAGTGGCTTATCTATCTATACATAGTAGATAGATAGATAGATAGATAGATAGATAGATAGATAGATAGATAGTCAGATAGATAGATAGATAGATAGATAGATAGATAGATAGATAGATAGTCACCTGTCTGTGACTATAGGAGCTGTGTTCTAGTGCTCCCCAATGACACTAGACCCCTTCTCTTAGTGGCTCTACCATTTCCACCATTGGCATCTCCCTGGGGACCAAGCCTTTATCACACAGGCCTTAGTTGGATATCTAAGGTTCAAACAGTAGTAAGAAATACCTAAATGTTGTTTTGAGGAGTGGAAGAGTGAAAATTCCGGGTAGAGGGGTTAAAATACTAACATCAGCAAGGTAATTGTCACTTTGAACTCCTTCCTTATTGTCAGATACTAAGAATTAGCACTGGGCATATATTGGCTCACTCTGCCAAAGTCAACACTTTTTTATCATTAAGCCCATTTAGAGTAGGAAGAAAAGGATACATGGATAGATCTGCTGTTGTGACCCAAGGAAGGGAGGCAGGAAGAAGAGCTGGCACCTTAGAGATCTCTCAGTCCAGGATCATCCTTCTAAAGCAGGTTGCCATTTCAATTTCAGCTGTGTTCAGCTGCACAGAGCCTATGCACTGTCTGCACCTTCTCCCTGCCAAAAGGCAACAAGAAATCGTTACAGTCCCGATTGAGCAGATTGGAGATGCCTGTTCCCAGGGGCCGATGGCATCACTGTCCTCGATGCCACCTGGTCCCTTTGAGGCCCCAGCCATGCTGGGAAAGGATAGGGGGGCTGGGAGTGGCCAAGGGATTTAGCCCTCCTTTGTCCACAAACTCTCTTGTTTGGGTGGGGCTGCATCTGTTGTGGGGGGATGTCTGTCCTGTAATGAGGCCAGTGTCCTGGCTGCTTCTGCCCCTGGCCTCGTTGGCACCGCACCAGCCTTGCTTGGAGGGTGTGTGCTCTGTACCCTCTTTATGGAGCAGGCTGGCCAGAAGTCTTGAGAAGGGTCTCTGGATGTTCACTTTTGTGTTTCCAACTGCAGCTCTGTTCTGGGATTCTCATGCAGTGAAGGTAAGATGGAGGTCCGAGTACCTTCCACGCTGACAGGAACACTTGCCTTTCACGGTTGGGTTGTTTTTATGTGTTGCTTCCTAACTAGTTTCCAGAATACGGATACCCAGCTCCCTTGCCTCAGATGCTGTCCCGCTGAGACCCGCACGAAGATGCACAGTTGTTGCTTTGCTGTTGTTGCCACTGAGCTGAATGAAATGAGGTCATTGAAACTGACTTCCAATGGATTTGGGCTTCTGGTAGGAAATGCCGAAAGGTCAGAACACCGCAGAGCGGGTGTTCATAAACACATGCCAAAAGCTTTGTTACTTTGCTGTCAACCCACTTCTTCCCAGATTTTTTGTCATTAAAACAAAACTTCACATCAGGCAATTCTTCAGCAGTTTTGTGAGTTGATCCTTCATGTCTTTCTGAACAAGAACTGGTTTTTATTTGTTTGTTTGTTTAAGTTAATTGTAGTGAAACAAAGAATAATGAAATGCTTGCTTAAACCAATTCTGTTGTCTTTCTCTGGAGAAGAAAGGGCACAGTCAGGCAGTCCCTCACCAGGCTCTGATTTTCCAGGATGCCCTGGGGTTATTTAGGGAAAGGCAAAAAGCAACAAGGGAAGGGAAAGAGGGATTCACAGGTGTTGCAGGTCTGGCTGACACAGAAGCACAATGGCTGGCTGGGTGGCTTCTCAGAGCCATTTCTTCCTTGTTCTGCTCATCTTGTTTCAAACCTACTTTCTGCCTGGCTGCCTCCACCTTGCTCCCTCTTTTGTTACTGCTAATGCAGAGTCCCTTCTCAGCCAACAGCTCTCTACTTGGCTTCAGTGACTGCTATGGGGTCTCCCAGGAATAAGAATCAGCCATGGGCTGGAGAGATGGCTCCATGGTTAAGAGCAATGACTGCTTTTCCAAAGGTCCTGAGTTCAATTCCCAGCAACCAAATGGTGGCTCACAACCATCTGTAATGAGATCTGATGCTCTCTTCTGGGTGTCTGAATATAGTGACAGTGTTCTCACATACATAAAATAAATAAATCTTAAATCAGCCAGGTGTGATACCCGGCATCCAGGTCACATGACTGAGGCAGACCAGACAAGTGCCCCATCGAAAATGTGCAAGCCAAGGGCATTTAGTACATTCATTGCATACTATAGCCAGCCACCTAAAGAGAAAGAGCTTGTGGAGAGAGAGGGAGGGGGAGAGGGGAGGGAGGAGGGAGGAATAGGAGACCAAAGCGTCTGTATTATGTAGGGAAGAAACTTTGGGGGAAGGACAGCCCAGCCCCTGGGTTGGAAAGTTCAGGGTTGGGGGCAGGATGTGCCAGGTAGGGACTGAGGAATGCTGGAAGACTTCTCTGACTTTTAGACTAGTTGGCCGATAGAGTCCAGCCTCTACTGGTGCTGGGGTTACTGATGTCTATCGTCTATCGCAATGCTTTTGCACAAGTGTTTTTCCCTCTGAGTTTCTCCAGCCCAGTATCCTTAAATCTTTTCTCAATAGGCCCCACTCCCAACGGTGTGAAGAGCTGACTCATAATGACTCATCTGCATTTCCACATGGCTGGTGATGCCATTGTGTCTTCTGTATTGATTGTTCACTTGTATATGAATGTTACAGATCTATTCAGGCAGTGTAGGGGTTAATTTAGATAGCTATCCTGATTGGATCAAGAAACACCTAGGCTGGTGACACACCTATTTGGGTATGTTTTTAAGGGCTTTTCCAGCTGAACCAAGTGGATAAAACCTGCCTTGGGTGTAGGCAGAACCACCATAAAAGATGGATTCTCTGAAAAAATAAAAACGGAGAAAGGAGAAAGGTAGGTCCTCTCAAGTGTTCTCTCTCTCTCTTTCTCTCTCTCTCTCTTCCTCTCTCTCTCTCTTTCTCTCTCTCTCTTTCTCTCTCTCTCTCTCTTTCTCTCTCTCTCTTTCTCTCTCTCTCTCTCTCTCTCTTTCTCTTTCTTCTTCCTTTTTTAAGATTTATTTATTTATTATATGTAAGTACACTGTAGCTGTCTTCAGACACACCAGAAGAGGGCATCAGATCCCATTACAGATGGTTGTGAGCCACCATGTGGTTGCCCGGAATTGAACTCAGGACCTTCAGAAGAGCAGTCAGTGCTCTTAACCGCTGAGCTATCTCTCCAGCCCCCTTTTTGGCTTTTCTGATGATACCCTTGGGAACTCAGTTTAAATGGGATTGAGTTTTGCCTGAGTTTTCTCTTGTTGCTTATGTTTGGTGCCCGATCTGAGAAACCATGGCCTGGAGTTACAAGTTAGGAATTTATTTTATAGTGTCCTTGATGATCTGAGCTATTTCAACATTTACTCTCCAGTGTATCTTTCTCTGAATTAACGGGCAAACGACACATGTCCCACCAAAACACTGAGTAAAACCCTGCCTAGCATGGTAGCCTAGCATGGTAGCCTAGCACGGTAGAGGGTAGAGATGGCTGACTTCCATCAGAAGTCCTCACTTGCTTTACTGTATTTTATGATTTTGTTTTAGTCTTTGCTGATGATGGAACCCAGGGTCTTTTGTACACTAGGGTCAGCTCCCTCCCACTGAGCTCTATCACCAACCCTTTCTGCTTGTTCTCCCTTGCAGGCATTAAAATGAATTTGTGACTATGTTCAGGGCTGCCCAGAAAGACTTCATTTCCTTGATATTAAATCTGGCTAGGTGACCAAGTTCTCCCAGGAGATGGGTGTTTAGCATAGTAAATGTTCAGGTGGGTGCGTAGCACAGTGAATGTTCAGGTGGGTGCTTAGCACAGTGAATGTGCAGGTGGGTGCTTAGCACAGTGAACATGGTGCCTTCCTTCTAGAGGCAGCCTGAACCCAGTGTGATCCAGTCTTAGGCACACAAAGGATGGCCCTTAGGGATTACAGGATGGACAAGCCTGGGTTTCTGGATAATAGCATGAAGGAGAGCTGCCAGTGACCTGGAGCAGTCAGCCCATGCTGTTACCTAGGCAACACTGTGGCTGTAACATGCAACACAAAACACTGTTTCTAGAAGTCTCTTGTGCCAGGAGCTTTGCCTTTACCCTGATTTCCACAAAAGGAGCATGTTGCTGTCCTCCAGGTTTTAGTATCATGAGCTAATCAGACAGAATATACAGACTCTGCCATCTGCCTTTGAAGGTCAAGCCTGCTCTCAGTTCACAGGCCAACAAGTCACCCCTTTACCCAACACCTCAGTTTCCATAGAAACAACAAGTCACTAGCCCCTTTACCCAAGACCTCAGTTTCCATAGAAACAACAAGTCACTAGCCCCTTTACCCAACACCTCAGTTTCCATAGAAATAACAAGTCACTAGCCCCCTTACCCAACACCTCAGTTTCCATAGATGTTAGTTGGAGATACCAGGAACCCTCACTCGGAAGCTTAAAGAGGTCTTCAAAGGGTCAAATGAGACTGGCACACAGTAAGCGCCTGCTTGCTCTTATCTTTCTTCGTTCTTAGTGTTTTTTACTTAGTTCAAAAAACCAACTGACCCATCACTCTGGTTTGTTCTGGAGCTACAGAGAAAACTATGACAAAGCTCTTTTACTTCTTTCTAGAACATACGCTTTATTTAAGCCACCACAGGCATTATCCGGTTTTCATCTGTATGACTGTATGTTAATATGCAGAATATGAGCTTCCTTGTGACCTTCCCACTTTGGATGTATTTCATCCTTCATTACCCTTTCTTGTCCCCCCTCCACTCTCGATGGCCCCTGCCATGTTCTCTAATAGCATCTCCTTCCTATTTTTATAACAACAGCAACAAAATAATCTAGATTCGACATATGAGAATACTTCCCCTTTTGAATCTCGTGTATTTGGTTTACCATGATGATTCCTAGTTCCATCTACTATCTTGAAATTGATATAATTTCATTCTCCTTTATGGATAAATAATACACCAATATGTGCCTATGCACTGCATTCTCTTTATTGATTCATCTATTGTTTGGCTATTGCGGAAGATGCTGTAAGACACAGATGGCAAAATGGCTCGGGGGTGGGGGTGGGGGGGGAGGCTGCCAGTCTGAGAACTTAGCTCCATCCCTGTGGCAGGCATGGTGGAAGGAGAGAACTAAGTCTCAAAAGTTGACCTTTTGGCATCTATGCAGTGCCCCCCCCCAGAGAGAGAGGGGGGAGAAGGAGAGAGAGAGAGAAAGGGGGGAAAGAGAGGGAGAGAGGGAGAGAGAGCGGGAGAGAGGGGGAGAGAGAGGGAGAGGGAGAGGGAGAGGGAGAGGGAGAGGGAGAGGGAGAGGGAGAGGGAGAGGGAGAGGGAGAGGGAAAGGGAGAGAGAAGCAGGCAAGCAAACAAGTAAATGTAAAGAAACATTTAACCTTGACAACATGGAGTACCACAAGCTGGAGAGGATGTGGAGAAAGAGGAACACTCCTCCATTGCTGGTGGGATTGCAAGCTAGTACAACCACTCTGGAAATCAATCTGGTGCTTCCTCAGAAAATTGGAAATAGTTCTACCTGAAGACCCAGCTATACCACTCTTAGGCATATATCCAAAAGACTCTCCATCAAACCAAAAGTACACATGCTCTACCATGTTCATAGCAGCCTTATTTGTGATAGCCAGAAGCTGTAAACAACCCAGATGTCCCTCAACTGAAGAATGGATACAGAAAATGTGGTTCATTTACACAATGGAATACTATTCAGCTATTTAAAATGAGGCATCATGACTTTTGCAGGCAAATGGACAGAACTAGAAAATACCATCCTGAGTGAGGTAACTCAGACCCAAAGGACATGCATGGTATGTACTCACTGATAAGTGGATATTAGCCAAAAAGTACAGAATACCTAGAATATAATCTACAGACCATAAGAAGTATAACAGCAGAAAAGCCCAAGTAAGGATGCTTCAATCCCACTTAGAAGGGAGAAGAAAACAATCACAGGAGGCAGAGGGAAGGAGGGATCTGGGTGGGAGAAGGGAGAAGGGTGGGAAAAGGGGAACAGGATCAGGTATGGGGGGAAGGGCAGGAGAGAAGCCCAGAAGGCCAGGAGAATGAATGGAAATAAGCAGCATTGGGGGCGGTGGAAGATGTGGAGACTCTCTAGAAAGTACCAGAGACCCAGGAGGTGAGACACTCTAAGAACTCAATGGGAGTGACCTTGGACAAAATGCCCAGCATTGGAGAGAGGGAACTCAAAGAGTCCACCTTCAGTAGATGATAGAACATCAAGTGGAGGGAGAGGGTTACTAACCCACAGTCAAAATTTCTGGCCTAGAAGTGTTCCTGCCTAAAAGAACTATAGAAACAAAAATGGAGAAGAGACGGGAGGAAAGGCAGTCCAATGATTGGCCCAACTTGGGGTCCATCTCATGGGGCAGGCACCAGGCCTGACACTATTACTTACGCTATGATGTGCTTACAGACAGGAGCCTGGCATGACTGTCCCCTGAGAGACCCCACTGGCAGCTGACAGAGACAGATGCAAATACTTACACCCAACCATTGAACTAAAGTTGGGAACCCATATGGTTGAATTAGGAAAGGATTGAAAAAGCTGAAGGAGAGAGAGACCCCATAGGAAGACCAGCAGTCTCAACTAATCCGGACTCCTGGGAGCTCCTGGAGATGGAGCCACCAACCAGGAGCATTCATGGGCTGGTTTAAGGCCTCTGGCACAAACACAGCAGAGGGCTGTCTGGTCTGGCCTCAGTGGGAGAAGATGCGCTTAGTCCTCAAGAGACTTGAGGCCCAGGGAAGGTCTGGTGGTTTGGAACACCCTCTAGCAGGCAAGGGGAAGGAGGAATGGGATGAGGAACTGTGGAAGGAGAGACAGGGAGGGGAGCAACGATGGGAATGTAAAAAGTAAAATAAAATAAAATAAAATAAAATAAAATAAAATAAAATAAAATAAGAAGATATGGAGTGCTGACTTAGATGACTCAGGGTCCTGCCAGCATGGTCTAGCTGGGGCTCATGGTCTAGCCAGGGCACATGGTCTAGCTGGGGGCTCATGGTCTAGCTGGGGCACATGGTCTAGCTGGGGCTCATGGTCTAGCTGGGGCTCATGGTCTAGCCAGGGCTCATGGTCTAGCTGGGGCTCATGGTCTAGCTGGGGCTCACGGTCTAGCTGGGGCACATGGTCTAGCTGGGGCACATAGTCTAGTTGGGGCTCATGGTCTAGCTGGGGCACATGGCAGTTCTTACCAATTTTGGGGATGACCACACCAGCTTGATCCCCACACTCTGGTCTCATTTCCCCACATTCTCACCAGACTTGGTTGTTGTTTGTCCAGGGAGAGCCCGTCTGCCCGGGGTGTGATAGAGTCCCAGTGTGGTCTTTATTCAGTTTTCTCTGATGATTCAAACCAGTGAACATTCTTTCTGTACTTACCGTGCTCCTCTGTGAAGTGGCTCATCAGTCTCACTAAATGGATCACTTAGTCTTTGAGTGCACTTTCTTTAAAGACAAAATTCTTTCCTCAGACATGGAGAATTCTTAGAAGAAGGCAGAGTTAAGAGAAGTCATGTAGTGAGGCTGGAACTACAGTAGCTTGTGTGTGTGATCTTCGAGAAAGGTCTGCTGCCCCAGCCAGTGGATAGAAAGACAAGGGTGGAAATCAAGAGCAAGGGGGATATTTGAGGAACTTAGCTGCATTTACACTCCACTTTCCCAACGGATCCTGGATGTAGAATGCCCAGTCCCAGCAAGAGCCAGGCACATAGGACAACCAGCCAGCCAGCCTTGTATACTTGAGGTAATTTGGGAACGGGGAAGGTGTATTGGGGCAGCTTTGCAGGCAGAGCAGGTCCTGGCCACGAAGAGAAACTCACTGTCAAGCGGCCCCTAAGTTAAATTGGCATTTAGGATGCTGTTTGTGGAAAACCTTGAGGAGTGACCCTCAGATGATGTCTTCACTGGATTTGGTCCTCGAGACTTCTGTACAATTTCACTTCTTTCCTAAGGCGAGAGCTCTTTCATCATTTCCCACCAAGGAGACAGTACCCATGCTTAAGTACTTAACCACTGCAGTACTGTTTGCTAAGGTCTGCGGTCAAAGTAAGAAAACACAGAATTCACGTAGCCAGTGCTGTTCTTTCTGAGTTTTCAAATGTCTGAGGTGGGAGGGGGTGATGGGGCAAGGAGAAGGGCAGCTCGGTGGATGATTTCTTTTCTCTCTCTCTCTCCCTTCCTTTCCCTTCCCATCCCTCCTTCCCTCCCTCCATCCCTCCCTTCTTTCTCTGTATCTCTGTCTGTGTCTCTGTCTCTCTGTCTCTCTCTCCCCATCCCGATTTCAAACCCTCCCTCCTCTCCTCCCAGTCCTATGTTCACAAGCCCCTCCCCCATTTCCCTCCTTCTCCTCAGAGATGGGGATGTCCCCCATGGGTACCTACCAACCCGGACGGATCAAGTCAAAGCTGAACCAAGCAGAAACCTCTTCCACTGAAATCCAACAAGGCCATCCAGTTAGGGAAAAGGAATCCAAAGGCAGCCAGCTCCAACTGTTAGGGGCCCACATGAAAACCAAGCTGCATATCCGTTACAAAAGTGTATGGGGCCTAGGTCCAGCTCCTTCATGCTCTTTGGTTGGAGGTTCAGTTTCTGTGAGCCCCAATGGGCTCAAGTTAGTTGACTCTGTAGGTCTTCTTGTGGTGTCCTCTCTGGCTTCCTCAGTCCCATCCCCAACTCTTCCACAAGATTCCCCAAGCTCGGTCTAGTGTTTGGCTGTGGCTCTCTGGATCTTTCCATCAGCTGCTGGATGAAGCCTCTCAGGAGACAGTTATACTAGGCTCCTGTCTGCAAACATAGCAGGATATCATTAATAGTCTTAGGAAGGAAAGCCAGTGAAACATTCTAAAGCAGTCTTTTGGCTCCCTCTAGTGGAATAGTACAGAATTACTTGCCTGGCATTAAACTCGGTGACAAGGAAAGGTCTGCCTTGTTTGGTAAATAGAGAAGTACTCTTAAATTACCCCGAACCCTCGGCTGTATGACAAGGATGGAGGACTTGGCTAAGGACTTTAGCTAAACTCGTTAGACCGAATTTAAGTGACAAAATGACTAAGCTCTCTGCTAAAAAGGATGTGACATTTTGGCAATAACCCTGCTAGCTTTGAAAACTAGCTCTTTCTACCCTACCATCCCCATGCCTTAGCATTCTATAAAAACCCGCACTTAGTAAAATTCTCAGTAACCCCAATCCCACACTGAAGAGTTGTGACGGTGAAATACGCCCTCTATCGGTTTAGATACTGTCCCTCCGGTGAGCCTTCTCTTTGTTTAGAAGCCCCAAACAGAATGCATGTCTACACAGAGGATGTTTTTCCACATTTTACTGTTGGGAACTCTTCCACCCTCGACAAGATATTAGTTACAAATTCACAACAGTTTGTTAATAGCAACAATTAGGATGACGAACATTTTAACCCCTTCTCCCTTCGCATGTGGATCCAAGGAGCCCGCCGCCTGGAGGTCAGAGCCGGCACTGCAGGATTTCCTACGCGGGAGTCTTTCCCTTCACCTGTGTCAGCTGACTCTTTCCTAGCCACTGTGCTTCAACACCCTCTTTGCTCTTTACAATTCTGCACCATTAATAAGATGAAACTATATGGTTCCCTGAGTTCATTCCTCGTTGTGATGGCAGTCACACATCGCAGGAGAAGTGACATTAGTCTGGGAATGCATCTTGCTGCCTCAGACTTCTGCTTCTGGTTGTGGAGGTGGGAGGCTGGGGTGGGGTTGGCGCTTCACAGAGAAGCTACTCCCTCCTTCCCGCTCTTCTCTTTCTCTCTTCTCTTCTTCTCCACCCTCCACCCCTTCTTTCTTAGACCAGGCTGCTGACCTCAAACCCGCCTCCTGAGAACTGGGACTACACAGCGATGGTGTAAGGTCCTGTACCACTGTACCCAGCTTTTCAGATGGTTTCTTGCATGCTCTCAATACATCACCTGCATGAGGCCCATTCCAACCTGATTGCAGGCAGTTGGGAGATGCGCATGTGCTCCACCACCTCAAGAGTGGCCTCAGTGGGGTGGGTGGGTATGGGGGACTTTTGGTATAGCATTGGAAATGTAAATGAGTTAAATACCTAATAAAAAATGGAAAAAAAAAGAGTGGCCTCAGAAACTCACCTATGTGAGGGGTTTTCTCTTTGGCTTAATTCAACACCCTGTTCTTTTAAAAAGTCTTGAAAAGAAAATAAAGACTTATGGGAAAATCAGGTCCACGCTCCACAGACCTCGTTTCTATATTCCTTACCTATGTTGTTTAAAGGAAACCTTTGCTCATAGTGCATTAAAAAAAAAAATCACCGTTTTGCTGAAATCCTTATGTACCATGCACCTTCAACTGGATTGTGAAGACTTGTCGACAAGGAGTTCTTTCCCATGCAGTAGAGAAGGCAGGCAGCCAGATAAAAAGGCAAGCTGTGTGACTTGCACAGAAGCAGTGTGCAAACCTGGAGCCAGGACTTACCAGGGGCCATGACAGTTACTTGTTTCTCTTCTCTGTTGCCCAGGTCCCCTCCTGTCCGACTTAGCTTTCTATTGCTGTGATAAATATCATGTGTGTCTTAGTCACTGTTTTGCTGCTGTGAAGAGACATATGACTATGACAACTTACAGAAGAAAGCATTTGACAGGGTTCCATGCTTACAGGGTGAGTCCACGAACATCATGGCGGGGAGTATTTCAACCTGCAGGCATAGTGCTGGGATAGCAGCTCAGGGCTCACATCGGATCCAGGCAGGCTGCAATCAAAGAGTCAGTCTGGGCCTGGCACAAGCTTCTGAAACCTCCAAGTCCATACCCAGCAACACATCTCCAACCAACAAGGCCACACCTCCTAACCCTTCCCAATCAGTTACACTAACTGGAGAACAAGCATTCAAACATGTGAGTCCTCACTTAAACCACCACAATGAGTGAAAACGACTTGGAGTGGGGAGGTTTTGTTCCATCTTCTAGACCTCAGTCCATCACTGAGACAAGCCAAGGCAGGAACCTGGAGGCAGGGACTGAAGCAGAGACATGGAGGAGTGCCGCTTGGTGTCTTACTCTTCCTGGATTGCTCAGTCTGCTTTCTTACACAACCCAATATCACCAAGCCCAGGGGTGGCAGCACTCAAGGTACCAAGCAAATGCCTAACAGATTTGCCAGCAGGCCGATCTGATGGAGGCATTTTCTCAGTTACGGTTCCTCTGCCTAGCTTGTATCAAGTTGACAAAAATTAACCAGCACACCCCCTCTTGATCTGTGTCTCTTCTTATTCTTTTTCCTTCTGCCTGTTTTCTCCCTTCTCTTTTATTTAACACGGTGCCTGCATGGTGCAGGACTATTATAGTTTTAAAAATATGCATGACTGAGGTGAGGAGCTAGGCTGACTCCCACCCGCCAGTGAAGTGGAAGGAGGGTGGGTAGGCAGTGGATGCCTCCTCTTTCCAGTGGACATTAGTCTGTGACAGTGTGTGACATCCTCACGCATAGCAATCTAGTCAGTCACTCTCCTGATTGGATCATAAACAGGCAGTGGGAGCATGTATGCCATCATTCCTCTGTTTCTTTCTGAGTCTACCCATCCCAGTCTAGCAGGCAGGGAGTCTTCATCATGGCCCTTTGGGGTTGTTTCTTATGGGGTTTGTTATCAAAGGAGCATTGCTCTGACCTTATCTGAAAGTGTCTTATGATTCACACAGAGATAGCTTTTTATGAGCTATGATAGAGGAATTTTAATCCAGCAACAAGGCTGCTCAGGTGAGAGATCATATCCAAGACCTTCTAAGTATGAGACCAAGAGAGATCATATCCAAGACCTTCTAAGGTGAGAGATCATATCCAAGACCTTCAAGATCTAGCCAGAATGCAGACATGTCCTGGATACAGCATGATCTGTCTGGGATATAGATACACCCTAAGTATATACCTTTAATCCCTAACAATGAAAGTAAGGGTGCTTTGTAGAATGAAGCAGCCATATTTGAAAGTGACATCTAGGGTTGGAGAGATGGTTCAGCGGTTAAGAGCACTGACTATTTTGCCAGAGGCCCTGAGTTCAATTCCTAGCAACGATGTGGTGGCTCACAACCATCTGTAATGGGATCTGATGCACTCGTCTACTGTGTGTCTGAAGACAGCTACAGTGTACTCATATAAATAAAAAAATAAATAAATCTTTTTTAAAAAAAGGAACATGGCATCTAATTGAAGGGGAGACAAAGTGATGAATCAGAGAAAGATTTGACAGGATGAGTCAGAGGTAGGATACTCCCAACTCTCAGACAGGAAAGAGAGGCTACTTAAGATCAAAGAGAGACGGGGGCAGAAAGGTGTAATATGATCCCAGGCAGAGCAATTAAGTCAGAAGCCAGGAGAAGCGAGATTTAATCAGTCACCTTGGAAGACTAGATTGTGTGGAGGCTAGAGCTTCCAGCCTAGGCCTGAGGATCCTTAGAGCAGTGAAGGAAGCACTCTGGGCTCCACAAGCCGCGTGTTCGCACAGCTTGGGTGAGGCTCTCCTCTCATCCCATCATTCTGAGGAAATAAAAGCAACATTTGCAAGACATTTCTTCAGCATAGCAGTGATGGAGCCTAGAGCATTCAGCTCTAGGGTTGTTACATGGTCTAGTAATAGGGTGCTACTTAAAAAAATTATCCCAAAATTAGGCTTAAAGCAACCTTTTTGTTACTTCTATTTTGTTGGTCTCAATTCATGAAAACTCCCCTGAGGTGTTCTCTCCATGTGAGATAAGATTGCTGCTTTTTTTTTTTTTTTTTGAGATTTTATTTACTTTGATTTTATGTGTATAAATGTCTTACCTGGTTCATGTCTATGCCCCATGCACATCCAGTACCCAAGAGGGCATCAGATCCTCTGGAACTGGAATTATTGATGGTTGTTAGTTGTCATATAGGTTCTGGAAATTGAGCCTGGGTCCTCTGAAAAACTAGGCAGTACTCTTCTTTTTAATTTTTATTTTATTTTTATCTTACCTTTTATTGGTTATTTTCTATATTTACACTTCAAATGCTATCCCCGTTTCTAGTTTCTGCTCCACAAACCCCCTATCCCATCCTCCCTCCTCCTGCTTCTACGAGGGTGCTCCCCCACCCCCACCCCAACTCCTGCTCACCGTCCTGGCATTCCTCTACATTGTGGTATCAAGCCTCCACAGGACCAAGGGCCTCTCCTCCCACTGATGCCCTACAAGGCCATCCTCTGCTACATATGCGGCTGGAACCATGGGTCCTTTCATGTGTACTCTTAGGTTTGTGGTTTAGTCCCTGGGAGCTCTGGGGAGTCTGGTTGGTTGATATTGTTGTTCTTCCTATGGGGTTGCAAACCCTTTCAGTCCTTTCCCTAACTTCTCCATTGGCATCGCTCAGTCCGATGGTTGCCCACAAGCATACACCTCTGTATTTGTCAGGCTCTGGCAGAGCCTCTAACAGGACAGCTATACCAGGCTCCTGTCAGCAAGAGCTTCTTGGCATCAACAATAATGTCTGGTTTTGCTGGAGATGGGATGGATGTGCAGGTGGGGCAATCTCTGGATGGCCTTTCCTTCAGTCTCTGCTCCATTTTTTGTCCCTGCATTTCCTTTAAACATGAGCAATTCTGGGTTGATATTTTTGAGATGGGTGGGTGGCCTCATCCCTCAACCTGGGACCATGCCTACCTTCTGGATATGGTCTCTATAGGTTCTCCCTTCCCTTTGATGGGTATTTCAGCTAATGTCTTCCCTGTTGGGTCCTAGGAGCCTCTTGCTTTCCTGGCACCTGGAACTTTCTAGTGGCTACCTCCAGTTCCCCACCCCCACACTGCTACACACTTCTGTTCAATTTTCTGGCCCTCTGTACTTTTCTCCCATCTCCTCCCACACCTGATTCAGCCCCCTTCCTCAATCCCCCTCCCCTCTCCCTCTCAGGACCCTTCTGCCCTCTACCTCCCGTGATTGTTTTGTTCCCCCTTCTGACTCATTCTGTCAAATCTTTCTCTGATTCATCACTTTGGTCTTCCTTCTTTTTGAGCTTCATATGGTCTGTGAGATGTATCGTGGGTATTCTGAGCTTTTTGGCTAATATCCATTTGTTGATAAGATCAAAAACTCAGTTGACCAGCAGATGCTGGTGAGGATGTGGAGAAAGAGGAACACTCCTCCATTGCTGGTGGGATTGCAAGCTTTTACAACCACTCTGGGAATCCATCTGGTGGTTCCTTAGAAAATTGGACATAGTATTACCTGAGTACCCAGCTATACCACTCCTGGGAATATACCCAGAAGGTGCTCCAACATGTAATAAGGACACATGCTCTACTATGTTCATAGCAGCCCTATTTATAATAGCCAGAAGCTGGAAAGAGCCCAGATGTCCCTCAACAGAGGAATGGATAAAGAAAATGTGGTACATTTACACAATGGAGTACTACTCAGCTATTAAAAACAACGACTTCATGAAATTCACAGGCAAGTGGATGGAACTGGAAAATATTATCTTGAGTGAAGCAGTGCTCTTAATTGAGCCATTTATTCAGCCATTTCCCCAAGACTACTATCTTTTGGTTGTTGGCATTTTGTTTGTTTCTTTGTTTCTTTGCTTCTTTGTATTGTGACAGGATCTTGGTCCCTTTCTGAGTTGTCCTTCACCTCTTTCTTTTACCTTGTGGAGACGGGGATTGCGGGAACACAACCCCAGATAGGATGAGACTACAGTCACCTAAGTGTTTAACTGGTGTGTGGTGGGGAGGATTCCAGAGAGCATCACTCACATGTCTGGTGCCTCAGCAAGATAGTGGAAGGCTGGACTCATCTGGGACTGTGCATGTTGCCCTTGTGTGACCAGTCCAGCATGGCCATCTCAGAGTAGTTGGTGTCTTACATGCTAGCCTGCTACCTGAGAACAGACTGACAGCAACATCATAAGCCATAGAGTCTGGCTTCTGCCATCTTCTGCTAGTTATATAGGTCCCTTGAGCTGTCTTAGATTCTAAGAATCTAATTCTAAGAATCAGAGATTCCCAGGAAATCTGAGACCTCCAGTTCTGAATGGAATTGTGGTCACTGTAATTTACCACCAAGTCTTATGTAGCCACCTCCAAGTCCCAGACCATGAGACTGTGTGGTAAGGTTATTGCTCCAGATTGGAGTACTGATGGGCAGAGCATGCTCAGAGGAGCTCCTTTTCCCTTTCTGAACTGCTTACCAGGCAGCTGAAAACCCAATTCCTCGTCCCTCACAGTCCCCCGTTCCTCACAAGTCTGTCCTGGTCTCTCCAGAGTAAAATACTGTGACAAGCCACCCTGCTCAGCCTCCTCCCTCCCCATTCAGGGAAATCACCTCTCCCATCCTCCCATCCCCTGCCCCCTGCCCCCTGCCCCAGGTTAGTTCCCTCCTCATTCTCTGGCCTCCTATGTACAGAGCCAGAGATATGCCACATCTTCCCTCAGTCACCATCTCTCCTCCTTTCTCAAATGCAGCTCATTCAAAGAGGTGTGTGTGTGTGTGTGTGTGTGTGTGTGTGTGTGTATGCATACCATGCATGTGCAGGCACCCATAGGGGACTGGAGAAGGCATTATCTATCCTGGACCTGGAGTCACAGGAAGTTGTGAGCTTCGGGAAGTAGATGCTGGGAACCAAACTCCAGCTCTCTGGAAGAGTAGTGAATACTCTAACCACTGAGCAACCATTCCAGCACTACAGATACAAGTCTTATTTACATTAATGCTGTTTTAAAATTACTAAGAAATTAGACGCATTAAGCATTTTGCTCTTTTAATATATTTTTTAGTGATTGACTTTGAATTGGGAAATGGATTTCAAAAAGGAGGTGAAAAATTAAAATATATATATATATAACCAAAAATGTCAGAAAGGAGACTTAAAATTATTGTTGTTGTTGTTGTTGTTATATGAGATAGGAGTATGTATGTTTGTAAGCAAGAGAAAGATTGAGAGATAGGGAGACACCCACAGAGACGGGAAAGAGATAGAGAGAAAGAGTGAGTTGGGTATCACAAGAGAGCCAGTTCTGTCTTTCTACCTTGTACCTCTGGGTCAGTTCAGATACTTTATCTGCTGAACTATCTGCAGCCTGAGGGATTTTTAGTGTATGAAATTATGGCTCTAATACTTAATACTATTATGGATTAAAGGATGGTGCTGGCAGGTTTATGTGTCTGGTGACAATAGCTTTTAAGAAGTCTCTCCTATTGTAGCTGTGTGGAGTTGGGAGACACTCTTTTGATCTCAATCACTGACCACTATTCTTAAATGCCTTAGTTAGGGTTACTATTGCTGTGACAAAACACTATGGCCAAAAGCAAGTTGGGAAGGAAAGGGTTTATTTGGCTTACACCTCCATATCATTGTTCATCATTGAAGGAAGACAGGACAGATACTCAAACAGAGCAGAAACATGAAGGCAGGAGCTGATGCAGAGGCCATGGAGTGTTGCCTTCTTACTGTCTTGTTCACCATGGCTTGTTCAGTCTGCTTTCTTATGCAACCCAAGACCAGTAGCCTAGGGATGGCACCACCCACAGTGGGCTGGGCCCTCCCCCATCAACCACTAATTAAGAAAATGCTCTATAAGTGTGCCACCTGATCTTTAGAGGCATTTTCTCATTTGAGGGTCTCTCCTTTTAGAGGACTCTAGCTTGTGTCAAGTTGGCATACAACACACTAAACATGGATGTTTTTTCTGGAAACAAAAGTGATTTGTCCCTCAAAACTGCTTCATCATGTTTTGGAAAAGACCTTGTGGATTTAGTTCAAAATAGATTAGTGAGTCTATTCGGTGTAGGAGAAAGTTCCCTGTGTTCATGATGGGCCCTGAGAGAGAGGTGGAGGTGGGGAAGAGGGAGAGAGATGGAGACAAAGGGAGACAGATGGAGACAGAGGGAGAGAAAGAGAGGGAGAGCCCTCTGACTGCTACCTGGCCAAGGCTTAGAGGTTAGGTATGCCCAGACTTGCTCTATCTAGATGAGAGGGCATATCCAGGAGCAGGTACAGGCATGTCTGTGTCAGGAAAGGTTGCCTGCTTTTGAGTAGCGTGCAAGTCTGAGTAGTGTCAGCCCTCTACTCTCCCCCAAGAAGTCGTTGACAAACAATTAGAGCTGTTGATTTATTAGTGGCAATAGCCACAGGTCACTCCTCCAGAGGGAAGTGAATACAGACTGTCCTGGTAGCAGAATGCAGTTTTCTACCTGGAGTAAAAGTATAACATGGTACACCTCAGTGCAGTCGCCCAGGCTTGCCTGCAGGGTCTGAGCACCTGGGAGTAGCCTCCACCTTGTACTCTAAGCAAATCTGGCTTAGTATCTGTGGGCTGAAGGATGCTGTCAGGCACCGCCAGGAACACAGTGGGAGTGTGAGGGGAGGCCTGAGGGATGGATGGAACTTCCGGGTATGCATTCTTGCCTATTTGGTCCTTCTGGCTCACATACTGGTCATTCTGACCCAGCTGTCTTTGGTTCATTTCTACTCCTTAAACTGACAGAAAACAGCTGTGGGAACCACAGGCCAAACCCCACTGTTTTGCTTTGCTTCTTCATCTGGACCAGTTGGAATTAATTATAAAGTTCCTGTTTGGTACCTAAATTCAATTTTATTTCAAGTACACTTGAATAGCATGCCACTTGCATATAACCAATCCTATTTATTCTTCTATATTAGGCACTGTGTGAGAATACTGTTCACTGTGTGAGAATTGTACAGTCAACAACGAACTAAAGTATGCTTGGTTTTCTTTTTTTTCTTTTTTTCTTTTTTCTTTTCAAGATTTATTTATTCATTATATGCAAGTACACTGTAGCTGCCTTCAGACACTCCAGAAGAGAGAGTCAGATCTCCTTACGGATGGCTGTGAGCCACCATGTGGTTGCTGGGATCTGAACTCCGGACCTTCGGAAGAGCAGTCGGGTGCTCTTACCCACTGAGCCATCTCACCAGCCCTGTCTTGGTTTTCTAATCATCCCTGATTTTACACACAAGGAAGCCAAGGCACGGGGCATTTTTACAAACTTCCTGATACCACACAACTATTTCGTGGAGGAAGCAGGATTCACACGGTAGCAGGCTTCAGAGGTTCGATTTTCAGCCACACTACAGAACTATGAGACCCTGGAGTGGTAATAAGAGTCATGTTTTTCTCTGAGAGACTTGTCTGAGGTTGCACAGCAGAGAGGGAAGCAGGGCTCTAAGAGAAAGCCAGGGCTTGCCGCTAAAATCTATCTTCTTACCCTGTACTGGGATAGTGTCACATGCAGTTCATAATGGCAGACCCTTGGAAGCAAAGTGGGTGTGTCCAACAGAGAAACATTGGTTAGCCAGACATGGACCGTACAGCAGTCCAGAGTGTTTGGTGTGCCTAGAGGGCTGGAGGTACAATGATCATGTGGAAGGCATCCAAGATTCAGTGATTATGGAAAGCCTTTTCAAACAGTGAACATGCCCACACTCTTCCCTCGCTATGGAGACAGATAATGAGACAGAAGAGTGAAACAGCATGTCTAGCCTTTGAGGCTGATCAACAAGAGTGTATTCTGATAATTCCAACCCTGATAGCAGCGTGCTCGGTTGGGCTGTATCTGCTGTTGGAGGGAGTGTACAGAGGAAATGAAATGGGTGTGCCCAAACTCAGTACAATAAATACACTTGATCTTAAGCAACCCTGATGAAGAAACGATGCCTTGTTGGCAGAGCATACTCTTAGTATGCAGGGGGCCCTGGATTTATTCCCCAGGATCAGAAAGACGCACACACAGAAACTCAAAAAAGGAGTCTCTGTGCCACAGTTACTGTAACGATAAAACAATAGAGACAACCTAAATTTTGACAATGGAGGAATAAATAAAATGTGACACACTGACTGAAAAGACAACACACAGCCAGTCAGACAAATCTGTCAATGCCACACACACCTTCAAAACATTGGCTTACTACATTTTGCTGTATGCATGCCTGTGCATCACATGTGTGCAGTGCCCCCAGAGGCCAGGAGAGCCCTGAAGTAGAGTTATAGATGGTTGAGAGCCACCATGTGGGTGCTGGAGATTGAACTCAGGTCCTCTGGAAGAACAGCCAGTGCTCTTGTACTGGCTAGTTTTGTGTCAACTTGACACAGCTGGAGTTATCACAGAGAAAGGAGCTTCAGTTGAAGAAATGCCTCCATGAGATCCAACTGTAAGGCATTTTCTCAATTAGTGATCAAGGGGGAAATTTCGGCCCCTTGTGGGTGGTGCCATCTCTGGGCTGGTAGTCTTGGGTTCTATAAGAGAGCAGGCTGAGCAAGCCAAGGGAAGCAAGCCAGTAAAGAACATCCCTCCATGGCCTCTGCATCAGCTCCTGCTTCCTGACCTGCTTGAGTTCCAGTCCTGACTTCTTTGGTGATAAACAGCAGTATGGAAGTGTAAGCCGAATAAACCCTTTCCTCCCCAAACTGCTTCTTGGTCATGATGTTTGTGCAGGAATAGAAACCCTGACTAAGACAGCTCTTAATGGCTGAACATCTCCCCAGCGCAACAACACATATGTCAGTAGCATACAGAGATCTGCAAAGTGCAGAGTGGGTGTGGGAACTTCCACACCAATGTGCACAGTGATTACTGTTTATGAAAATAATAAAAAGGCACACACCATTCTGTGCTGGTTGCTTATGGGGAAAAGGGAAGGGGAGTAGAACATCAGAGAGGAATAAAGGAGCAGTATTTAATTTACACACACACACACACACACACACACACACACACATTGTGTAGTAGTACCTTCTTTATTAATTCTATTGATAACTGGTACAAGCTAGTTTCTGCTACACAGCTCCGTGTCAAACTTATTTAAGCCATTACCTATGTGCCCTTATTGCTTTTGTGCATCCATGTGTCCATGTATGATTCATATGTATATGTTACATGTGTGTATGCATGCTCCATGTATGCATATGTATGATTTGTGTGTGTTTCATGTGTGGATGCATGCATGTCACGAGTCATGCTTCAGCGTGTTGAGTGCTGATATTGCAAGCCTCTACCTTCATGCCTGACTCAGGCTTGTTTGCATCAGCTCCGGGTGTGCCTCTGTCCCACTGAACTCTTTCACAAGCTGGGCCCCATCAGGCTGCTGCCCTCAGCCTGATCCTCCAATATCCCCATCCCCACCTTACAGGATTTCCAACCCTGACCCAGGAACAGCAAGAGGGGGTCGGAGATATCAAAACTACAAACTCATAAAACTGTGCTATGTGACCATTGATTGACTGCAGCTGCCAGCCTCGAGGACCCAGCAAGAGGTACCCAGCAGAATTCTGCTCCTTCCCAGTTAAAGGACTTTCCTCTGTCATTGACTCAGGGAGGAACTCAACCAGCTGTATTCCTGGCTGCCATGTCCTTCCCTGCCCCAGGAGAAAATGTAAATGGAGACTGCTTTTTAAAACAAAACAAAACAAAACAAAACAAAAACATCAGAAAATCTTCAGTGCTGTGTAAGAGGCTCAAAGTGAGATATATTTGGCATGAACAGGTTATGATTTTTCTTTTTGAAAATCACATAGGATAGAGGAGAAAAAATTAACATCTAAGGCTCTGTGAATCCCGTGTTGATCCTCAGAGCAGAGGTCGTAGCTCAGTGATGGTCACCAACAGGTCACTCTCTGTGGTCAGCGCTGTTTTCCGAGATATGCAAACGCCCTGCCTAGAGTGAGTGGTCAGTAGGCATCAGCTTACTGACTGAATGCAGAATGGTCAGCTGCCTGGCTGCGTACCTAATAGGAAGCTTCCACGGTCAGTTAGGAGGCCTGTTGCCTCTTGACTCGGACCACTCTCATCCTCATCAGCTGGACTTTTTTCCCTTTTGAATGGTCTACTTTAGATGACAGGGGGTCTGTTTTGTTTTGTTTGTTTGTTTGGTTGGTTGGTTTGGTTTTGCCAGCTCTCCTTTGTACTAAACAGACCCTGGATGCTGGAAATTGGAAACAGGGTTTGCATTTTATGTGGCAAAAAATTTTTTACCCAGCCAAAATGTCTCTCCAATCTCTTGAAAGATTCATTTTGATGAATTTTCTATCAAAAATTTATTCATGAACTATATGGAAAAATAAAATTATGGAAAATGTTGTTAAAGCAAAAAAATTAAAAAGGATGATTTTAACTAATTTTGGAAAGGTTTGCCTAGAAAATTTCTAAGAAATACCTGTCTAGAAAACAGTCCTATAACATAAAAATATTAACATTTCCCCCCCAATATTTAAAAAAAAAACATGGTGGGTTAGAAGTGTTGCTCAAAGACTCCGGCATACAAGTTTCTGGAAAGTAATTTTTACAGTCTTTTCAACATGTGGTTCTCTTGTGTCCTGAGCCATCTACTGATTTACTCTTAAGTAAAGTAAATCTAAACTACTTTTTCTTCTGTTGTTTGCTTGGTTGGTTGTTTGTTTGTTTGTTTGTTTGTTTGGTTGATTTGGTGTTTTCTAATTCACCCTGGGGAGCACGTGCCTGACAGTCAGATGACAACCCTGGGTGTGAGTCCTTGTCTTCAGTCTTACCTGGGTAGGGTCTGTTGTTTGCTTCTGTTTGCTGCTGGGAACTTTCCTGTCTCTGCCTCCCAACTAACAGAAGGAGCTCTGAGACTACAGATGTGGGCCACCACACTTAGCTTTACATGGGGGCTGCCAATCCAAACTCAATCTTTACATTGGTGTAACAAAAGCTTTACCCATCTCCTCAGCCCAGAACCACGTGTTAAGTACAAACTACTTGTGGAGATTCCTGGAAGCTCGTGACCCATGGCAAAGTCATGTGACCCACGGCAAAGTCATGTCATGTGATCTCAGGTGTTCTGTGATGCTGAGTGTAGTTTCATTCTGGATCTTTCCAGACCATTTTTTATAACCTCAACTTAGCAACAAGAGACCTTTGGGGTGTTTTCAATTGCTAGGGTTTCTTGAGGTCCCCTTACTTCAAAGACAGAGAAACCAGGGAGAGATGCTGCCCTTTATCCGTGTCCAGGATGACCGTTTAACATGAGAACCAGGACTGGCAAATGCCTTAGGTCTATGTGGCTGAGTTCCTGCCAGGGATGGTTTCTTCTCCTTCTCACTTTATCTTGGTAATGCTCTCAGGCCAACACCACCTCAGCCTCACTACTTTAACTTCCCTGCCCTTGTGTGTGTTGGATGCCCTGCAGAGAAAGGAAGGAGACAGTAAGCTGTCTAGGATATCAACTAGAAGGATCTTCTTAGGGGAAGATGCCTTTCTGCCTCATCCAAATCCTGACCCTGGTACAAGGCTCCAGCCCTGTTACCCAGGCTTATGACCTTCAAAGAGGCAGATGTTGAAGCAAGTGAGGCAGGAGAGTAGCCTACAGAGCATCATCACAATTTCTGAAGTTCTCGGAGCATCTTGGATCTGACCGTGGCCTCCAGAAGACCACTCTTCCTGTCAAGCCCATTCTTCTATAAAATCTGAGCCACTTATGAAATGCAAATACAACCTCCTGCTTTCCCCCAGACAGAACTGCCTAACCCAATTTCTAACCATAAAACAGTGCAAGCAGAGGCTCATGTGAGGATTCTGCAGCCCTGGGAGTGTGGCCGTTACCGTTTAACTGAGCTCTCCAGCATTCAGTCTCCTTATCTTTGAAGTTCAGAATTTGAGCATGCTGACTTTTCCTTCTCTGCTGTCCGTGTCACACTATGGTTTCGGGGTTTGTTCCTATAGCCTAAATGTGATAGCACCATTAGGCAAAACACATCATGTGCTGTCACTGGGGGCCTGAGAGAGCCCAGCGTTATGATGGATGCATGAAATGTGCCTGCAGTGAGATAGATAGCACAGGTACTAGCATCATCAGTGGGATGCCCCACTGAGGAGCTGAAGCCAACCATGCTGTAGGGAGGGAGGGCGGGAAGGCCCGCTGGGAGAAAGGAGGATACTGGCGCCATGCTTTTGAAGACTCTATTCAAGCTATCCACTTCCTGTTTGTTTTCTACCAGTTATGAGGGGAGCATCTCTGTCCACTATGCCTTTGTTCCATCATCTGTCTCAACACAGGCTCAGAATCTGCCTACCATGGACAGTGACCTTTGAAACTAAGGGCCTAAGCAAATCTTTCCTCTTTTTAAATTGCTAGTCCTAGGTATCTGTCACAGCTCTTCAGCTGTCATGGTCTCCAGCCATGTCTTACTGAGACACCAGTCCTGAACAATGAATGGAGCTCTGGAGAATGCAGTGGCTATGTGTAGAAGCACATTCTCTGGAGAAGGCATCAAGTTGTATCCAAAGCTAAGGATACACTAATGAGCAGCTGACGAGGGCGGAGCAGGGTGCTCTGCACAGAGCAGCACGGTGACTGTGAAATCAGTCACATAGTCCTGTTTATATTGCAAAATGTAGAAAATAGATTATTTTAATTGCTAATTGTTCTCGAGACCCCTACCAAGATATCTTTCAAAATGTGGCTTAAATGTTCTCCTTGACAGGCACAGTGAAGGAATTACAGTCCATTCAGCCGCTCACACGCTACTGATTGAAGTACAAAGAGGAGTGATCAGGGTTGTTGGGTTTTTTCTTGTGGCTTTTAACATTTACAAAGAAAATGATTTCAAGGGGTATACCATAAAAAGACACGTCTGTAAACAGTTACCAATCAACCAAATACTCCCATTACTGGAAATACCTCCTCTCACCTCCTCTCCTCTCCTCTCCTCTCCTCTCCTCTCCTCTCCTCTCCTCTCCTCTCCTCTCCTCTCCTCTCCTCTCCTCTCACCTCCTCCCCTCTCCTCCCCTCTCCTCTCCTCTCCTCTCCTCTCCTCTCCTCTCCTCTCCTCTCCTCTCACCTCCTCTCCTCTCCTCTCCTCTCCTCTCCTCTCCTCTCCTCTCCTCTCCTCTCCTCTCCTCTCTTCTTACCAACCCCTACACCCCATAATCAGCATTGAAATGCAACATGAATTATTCTTTTGTTCATGACTCAGATGGGAGAGGATGAAGGGCATCCAGGACTCTGAGACACCAGGACCATGTCTAGGATGACTTTACAGACATAGACCCATCACTGCACAGCCCCAGGAAGAGGTGGGATGCTTCAGAAAATGAGGAGAACAAGGGCCAGAAAGCAAGGAGGCTGCCAAGACCAACACCTTTGCCAGGCCACATTCTTCCTGCTCCTTAGAACAGGGCTGGAGAACGCAGGGTGAACTTTGATGTGAGCAGTCTGAAGAGACAGAAGAGAAAGACACAAAAGGAAGCTTATTACCACTCATCCTTTGTAGATTTCCTCACATCTGGACTCTTAGAACATGGTCACTAAGAGGATTATTAGGGACTCAGGAGGGGACTGGAAGAGAAAAGAGATAAGAGAGGGTAAAATAAGGGACACATGACCAAGGTATGCTATATACCTTGTGTGTGTGTGTCTGTGTATGAGTATATACTTCATATATACCATGTGTTAAACCATCAACATGCAACCTGTTACTTAGAACAAATAACACAGGCTACTAAAAATCCCTAGAGCCCTGGTGCCCCTGTGGTGTCTCACGGGACACTTTGGGATGTCACCTTGGAACATACTAAGGATCTTGAGGTTACTGGTCATAGTGGGAGATGTTAACACTGTCTGAGGCCTACAACAGAGCTCAGTCAGGCCACAGCCATCTGCAAAGCCATTGGGATCATCTTAAAGATAGACTTTCTTAAGATTTAAGAAATCTTGATCAAGTGGATGGTGGCTTCCAACATGCCCAGGACCTAAAGGGAGAAGCCCCTGGGGAGCCACTGTCCAGTCTGCAGACTGAGGCTCCATCATCCTTATCATGGGAGCACTCACTGCTCAAACTTGGGTACATCCTGAGCCTCACTGTTCCACATTCTTAAGGTATAAAGAATCCCCAGATTTAACTCATCTCTGCCATTCTCCTTGAAATGGTTCCAACACTGCTTCTCATTCATTTTCTTGGCTAAGACACAGCTTTAGAAATTCCCAGTTAACCTTTCCTATCACAAGAGTCCTTAACTCTATCGCCCAGAGAAGCTGAGTGACACCTTCTCAGTGAGGAGTAACATATGCCCTTGTTAGCTTTAACTGTCTTGATATAACCTGGAGTCAGCTGAGAGGAAAGCCTGGCCCTGAGTATTATGGAGACCAGATAAGCCTCTGGGTGTGTGTATGGCCCATAGATCCCTTCAGGAGCTCTTCTAGTAGAGGAATTCGGATGTGATCCCTTTACTTTTGTATAGTAAACACCCACTCTTGGACCAAAAGACTGAAACAAGAGGATCAAATATTTAAGGCCAGCCTGTGCTATATAGTGAGATCCTGTCTCAAACAAAAAAAAAGAAAAAGAAACAAAAGGAAAGATACCCTGGTTTCATCCTCTTTCACTCTCCACTTCAGCCAACATCACACACACACACACACACACACACACACACACACACACACACACACACATACTCTCACACTTACACACTCCCCCAAACACACATTCACACAGACACACACAAACATACATACACACATACTCACACACAGACACACACACTCATACACATTCACATATACACACACTCACAAAAACACATACACACATTCATTTACATACATACATACATACATACATATATACACACACAGAGAAAATCACGGAGAGACAGACAGAAACAGAGAGAACACCCAGAGGTTATAAAAACTTGAAATAACCTATTTCTAAACTTCCCCAGCATGGAGTCAGTTGGTGGAGGTGACCTCAAGGGCCTCTAGTCTATTCAGCTGTTATTTTAGTGTTACTGGGGTTGAATCCAGGGCTTCAAGAATGCTCTCTTTGCTTAGCATCTTCTCTAGCACTCAGTTATAGTCCAACAATTTTTTTCAGGAACTTTAACACTTTCTGCAAAAATGATATATTCCAACCATGTCCAATGAGCTCTATGGGACATATGCTAATTTAAATTTCCTATTATGTCATGCTTCAAATAAAAAGTGCTTCCCACAGAATCATGTTCTGAAGCCTAGGTCCCTAACTAGTGACATCTACTTTGGAGGTGGCAGAAACGTCAAGAGATGGAATGTAGTTGGAGGGAGTGCCACACTGAGGTGTGACACCGGTGACTCGGGGGACACACTGAGAATGTGTGCCTGAGTCTGTATTGGCTGTGGCTACTTCCTTTATTGCTCCATCTACATACTGTGTGTCGGGAGGCCAATGGCCCCTACCACATATTTCTGCTGTCACCATGGATCAAATCCTCTGAAACCATGAGCCAAAATGTTTCCTTCCTGCTCTTAATTCATTTATGTCAGATATTTTGTCATAAGACAAAACCCAAACACAATTTATATTCTTATACTAAATTATATAAATCTTTTTTATTAAAACCATTATGTGGTTTTATTGTTTTTTTCTGAGATCACAGTCTTTGTTGTTATTATTATACTATGTTTTTCTAATTCATAGTGTCTTCCATAATCTGTCAATACCTGAATAAGCTGTGATGTTTCTTCAGTTAGGTAGCTAACTAATTAATTGATTGATTGATTGATTGATTAATTAATTAACCAGTTTTATTTTTCCAAGAGAGGGTTTTCCTGTATAGCTCTGGCTGCTTTGAAACTCGTGTAGACCAGGCTGGCCTTGAACTCCACCTGCCTCTGCCTCCCAGTGCTGTGATTAAAGGTGTGCGCCACCACACTGAGCTATTCAGTTAGGTCTTTTAAGTGCATTTTCAATGTATGAAGGGTTGAGTCACACAACCTGTAGTAAGTGAAGGAATGCCACAGTGCAGAATCAAAGTCCTACATTTGCACTTGAGATTAGCAGTTGAGGCCTTTCTAGATGACTATGCTTTTGCAGAACAGCACAAGACAAAACCATCTGCCACAGCACTGGGGCAACGGAGAGGAGCAAGTGGTGATGGAGAGGAGCTTGCTCTCTCACGCAGGATGGGTGATGAGAAGCGCTAGTCAGACTTTACCTAGTCAGACCTTAACCATGGCTGGGCTGGAGAGATGGCTGAGTGGGTAAAGGCACTTGCCATACTCTGACAACTTGAGTTTGATCCCCCGAACCTATGAAAATATGGAAGAAGAGAACTAACTACATAAAATCACATGGTGCATAAAGGGAAAAGACTAACACAAAACAACAACCGAGAAGCATACTCAACAGAAAAACAAGTTCGACCAAGATGAACCAGGCACTGGGCCTAACAGATGAGGATTTTGAGTTGGCTGTTCCAACTTCCTCAGTGAAATAACACAAAACAAATTCTTTCAATAATTTAGAATATCAGCAGCCTAGCCAGGGTAGGGGTGGGGGGTGTGGCTCAACAAAGAAAAAGATAAAAACCAGAAATGTAAGTTGAAACTATATATATATATATATAGTTTAGATTATATATATATAAAATCTAAAATAAAACTTACTTAGTATTCCCCAAATTAAATAGCTGCAGTGGAAGGAAGAATAAGATAGCTGAGGGCAGATTAATGCAACTTCCCCAAGGTGAAGAAAAAAGTTGATGGAAAAGGCTGAGAAGAGCTGGGCAGAAGAGGTGGGGAGTGGCAAGCTGCTAGGCAGCAGTCGCTCAGGCGTGTGCTGTGTCTAAAATACCAGAAAGAGCGGGAGCTGAGGAGAAATGTGTGAAGAAACACTACTAGTTCTAAGGTCGGACAAAAGATACAACTGCAGATCCAAAGCTGAAAACTAAAGGGGGAGTGGGCTCTGGAGCTTCAAATGTTCAAGCTACGCCCAATGGCTCTCTCGTCCTGCTGCCTTCCGCTCGGGAAGGAGAACTCTCCGCTCCCTCTCCAGCACCATGTCTCCCTGTGTGCCACCATGCTCCCCACCATGAGGAAAATAGACTAAAGCTCTGAAACTGTAAGCCAGCCCCAATTAAATGCTTTATTTTAGAACGACTGCTTTGGTGATGACGTCTCTTCACAGCAATAGGACATTGACTAAGACATATGATGAGTTAGGGCTAGCAAGATGGCTCGGTGGGGAAATCCACGTGCTGCCAAGGCCTGATGACCCAATTTTGATCCCCAGAACCACATGATAGATGGAAAGAACCAACGACATCAAGTTGTCTTCAGATCTCCACGTGCACCAATGCATGTGAGTGTCCACACCCTTACTGAATACTAAATAACTGTAATTTTAAAAAATTTATTGTTACTAAAATTCCTTTCCAGAGGGACACAGAAACAACATTTTGACACACTGAGGCATAATTCCACCGAAATTTGTTCTGGGGAAGCAGTGAGCGTATTGGGCTTCCTTACAGAGTACAAGTGAGAGGTTACAAACAGGGGTGTGTGTATTGCCCCCACAAAAGTTTCACCAGAAAGGTACTACCCAGCAGGAATCAAGGCTCACCTAGCACTGTGGATGGAGCACTGTCTCCCCTTCTGTGGCCTACAAACTCTAAGCCCTCTCCTGGGCCATGGCCATGTGCAGTTTGGATGTACAGCAGCAGGAAGGAGGGATGCTCCTGACCCGCCCCACTCCTCCGGGATGATCCAAGTGGCCACAACTGAATGCTCCAAGATGGTAGTTATTTGGCTCTGAGGTTAGTCTTTCACAACATGTATATATAATTAAGGCAATGATAACACAAAAATGATGGCATTAGTGTTCTGGGTTAGTATTCTTTTAGAATCCGTGATCTAAGTTATCATTCTTTTTAAATGAATATGAATACACTGTAGCTGTCTTCAGACACACCAGAAGAGGGCATCAGATCCCATTACAGATGGTTGTGAGCCACCATGTGGTTGCTGGGAATTGAATTCAGGACTTCTGGAAGAACATGCAGTACTCTTAACCGCTGAGCCATCTTTCCAGCCTAAATTAGCATTTTTTAGAAGCCAAAAGAAGCCATAATTCGCATTAGGTTAGATAATACATGAAATGTCAAATAATGTATAATAGAGCTGCAAGAAGAAAATGGGGTAACTAAGTTTTCAACAACACAAAAAGAACTATTTAAATACTTTTTACTAACAAATAATTCAAGATTCCCAATTTGTAAAACATCTGATCCAGTGTGTCCAACTGTGGATTTTTTTTTTAATTTTTATTTATTAATTTTTTGGTCATTTTGATTTACAGTCATGTTCCTAAAGAGCAAATTAACAGACTGAGACAAAAAAAGTAAATATTGATCTCAATATTTTATTTTAATATTTGAAGTTTAGTGCTGTAACAAAGAAAAGAAGGAGAGCATTGTCGTAGTCGCTAAAATTCACTCAATTCACATGGATCCCAGCTGTGTGTTGTAAGGCTGAGTCAGTGGAGTTTTGGATAAGAAGCCACAAGTTTCATCCATTATATCATCATGGGTATGTGTGTCCCATGCTCGGCTACTTTGTCCTCCTCTTCAACACTGGGATCTCTCATCTCTCATCTGTTCCAGCCCATCTCTTTTCTCTTCCCCCTGAGCCCTCATCTGTGTACATCCATGAAGAAATGAATGGAGATGGGCAACTCAGGTTCCCTTCAGAGGCTTTAGGGACCCTCGTCAGTCCACGAACCTGTGGAAATCCTGCCTAGGTCCCACCCTGTGGTCTCACC
Source organism: Mus musculus (assembly GCF_000001635.26). NCBI lineage: Eukaryota > Metazoa > Chordata > Mammalia > Rodentia > Muridae > Mus > Mus musculus. The sequence goes on along the minus strand of NC_000068.7, from coordinate 19,394,557 downwards.
CGAAGCCTTGGCAGCCAATTGAAATCCCATGGCCCAAGCGGAAGTCAGGTTGAGTTGCTTTCAGGTGACTAAGAAGCTGTGATTCCCCTGTGGCCAGTAACAACCTTCACCTAAGCCTTCAGTACATAAAGCAAGGCATCCATCCGAGTTACAGAACCAAGGCTCCACAAGGAAGGGCAAAACACAGGCCTCCTGCAAACAGTCAGGGCTTGCTGGGTTTGAACTTCAGGGCCACACTGTTGATGCAAAACCTTTGGCCAGTGGGCTTGGGTCCATCAGGAAACACATGGCCAAGGTGAGCTTCACACTGCAAGGGAGAGACAACATCTTTGTCACTCTCCAGGAAAACAGCCCCACATGGCCCACCACACCCCAGAGCCTAGCATCTGGGAAGCATGACCATTTGCATTAGAATTTGGTTCAAAAATGGACAACCGGATATACAGAGAGCTGTGGTAGTGAGCAGTCCTACTTCTCCAGGGAGCATGTGGGCAAATGATTACACCGAGGCCTTGACTTGCTAATCTGTCAAATGGTGACAATAATAAGGAGCCATCATGAAGATGAATGAACACAAGGAGGGGAAGGATTCATATAAACTGGGGGAGCACCCAACAACCACTTTTCTTTCCTTCAGACAAAACTTGGCCCTTTCCATTTGCCAACCTCTGCCAGTTTATACAACACGCCAGGAAATGTGAGTGCCAATGACATAAAAATGAGTTTCCTTGAGCTGGGAAGATTGGTGAAACAGATAAAAAGCAGTTGAGCCACAGTTCTGACCATCTGAGTTAATCCCCACAGTGCTGACCATCTGAGTTAATCCCCAGAAGCCATGGTAGAGGAGAAAACCTCCCTATGTGTACAGTGGTGCCTGTGCATGTGTGCACACTCGTGTATAATAATAATGATAATGATAATAGTAATAATAATAATGACAACAATAACTACAACAACAATAAAATACAAAACCAAGTTTTGTCTGGATCTGAGCTCCCCTCCCTAGGTTCCCAGAAGAAGTAAGATGCTAATGTCTCTGCCTTTTGGTGTCATATGGTCAAGCAGGAACGGGATGGGAGAGAGGGATCACTAAGTAGAGTGAATTTTAATGGCAAGGTATATCATGGAAGAACAAGAGAGGCACCAAGAGAAAAACAGCTCCTTTCCTTTCAGAGAAAATGAAGAAAAGAAAAACACATCACCTGCTTGCAGACCACCTCCATGCGAGGACATCCTAAGGAAGTGTCCAGTCGTCTCAGGATCCCTGTGTGACTTTCATCTGAGCCTTTTGAGCCGTAAGCCTCAGAAAATGAAGGCCAGCCGGTGCCAGAACAGTACTTCTTCTCAGAACTGCAGGAGTCAGTACAGACCCACAGCGTTAGAATTGGAAGACAGTGCAGACCCACAGCCATTACACATGGGTGTTGGCAGAATAGCAGTTTCTTAGGTCCCATCCCTTTGTTCTGAGCAAGACTCAGCCCCCACTCCTTCTGCCAGATTCCAAGCTGGGCTTCATGAATAGTCAGTTCCAGGGAATAATTCCTTCTGTCCCTTTGTGTTCAAGACATTATCTGGCCATAGTGAAATGAAGTATTGTTCTTTAAATGCTAATGGCTTCTTTCTCTGGGTCTGACCTAAAAGAACTAGAAAGACTAAGGCTATGTGAACTCATTTGCATATGAGGACCACAGATCAAATCCTCAAACGCTAAAGGCAGAAAAGGAAGAGATGGAAAAGGAAAAACAACAGCTTTTGGAGTGTGGTCTACATGGCAGAGGCGCATCCGCATAAGATCTGGTGAAGCAGCAGTTGGTAGCAGTGGAGATTTCTATTATGGGAACTCAGGCTGTCCTGGAGAATGAGAACCCCACAAGCCACTTAGAGATGCGAAGGTAGAGAAACCGCTCAGTCTCCTGGGGACACAGCACCTGTCTTGCAGAGATCCTTTGAGGAGTCAGGAAGCCTCCATGAAGCCAGGTGAGGTGAGGCAGGTGCTCACGAGCACTCATTATGGGTTACTGTCATTAGTCAATTAGCTTAGCACTCTGATTAATTACTGGAAAAAGCCTGATGCTTAGGATGGTCTCCCAGGGACAAAGGATGCTAATGGCTGGAGTGGGCCAAGTAGCTGAGGAGAGGAGGCAAGAGGACTACTGGAGATCTGCTCTCAGAATGCCTCACCCTCAGGAGCAGGTTGCAGCTTAGTGGCAGAGCCTGGCACATGCAAGGTCCTGGGTTTGATTTCCAGCATCATCCCAAAAGAAAGACTTAATAATCTTAGAACTCACATAGGAAAGTGTCTGTAAACAACAATGGAAAAATAAAGAAACTTTCAAACAGCATAGAGATGATTCTCTCTACCTAAGAAAGAAATGATTTGAAATTAAATTCTGCCTTAAACTAAGCCGACAAGACATGAGTGGTAAACTCAGCTGAACACACAGGACTCTTCTGTGCCCCCAAACTATTAAGGGTCCCCAAATGCTTTAGTATGGGTTTTAAATACTAATATTTAGCAAGATTAGAAATATGACTTGGAACTTTAGAATATGTAACTATTATAGTACTTTTTTTTTGAGTCAGTTTCATTGTGTAACCCAAGATGGCCTTGAGCTCATAATCTTGCTGCCCGGCTTGTTCAAGCGCTAGGACTATAAACTCATATCACCACGCTTGACTTTTATGGGTTTTAAAAAGTAGTAAATTCTTGGTGAGTAGTGGTTGTACACACCATTAATCCCAACACTCAGGAGGCAGAAAGAGGAGTATCTCTTTGAGTTCCAGGCTACCCTGGCCTTCAAAGTAATTCCCAGGATAGCCAAGGCTACACAGAGAAACCTTGTCTCAAAAACAAACAAACAAACAAACAAACAAAACAAAAGTAATAAATTATTTTTATGTTAACAGACATTTTGTGACTGTTATATTTTCTTAATTGAACCAGGTTTTATAAGAATTGCATTATTTCATAGTTTTCTTTTTTTTAACTTTTTATTGGTTATTTTATTTATTTACATTTCAAATGTTATCCCCCTTCCTGGTTTCCCCTCCACAAACCCCCATCCCACCCCCACCCCCCGCTTCTGTGAGGATGCTCCCCCCACCCACCCACTCCTACCTAACTGCCCTAGCATTCCCCTATGCTGGGGCATCAAGACTTCACAGGACCAAGGGCTTCTCCTCCCACTGATGTCTGACTAGGCCATCCTCTGCTACATATGCAGCTGGAGCCATGGGTCCCTCCATGTGTACTCTTTGGCTGGTGGTTTAGTCCCTGGGAGCTCTGGGGGTTCTGGTTGGTTGATATTGTTGTTCCTCCTATGGGGTTGCAAAGCCCAAATATTTTAATTGTCTGTTTCAAAAATATTGACACAAACCCTGATCTATGTCTCCATTCACTCTGTCTCCAGACTGTTCTACCTAGACTGTAGAAGGAAGAGGGGGTTGGAGTAGGGAGGTAGGGGCTCTATCTACTTAGCAAGCAGAAGGTCTGGGCTTCAAGCTTTAGCACTTCCTTGTTCCCCTAGAAATATTCCAGGAAGCGTCAGGGCTTCCTTTTGAGAAATCTCTGCAGTGATAGCTTGGTCTCAATAGAAGCTAGACCCCATTACATCTGTACCCTTATGGTGTTCTTTGATCCTCTGATGCCAGCAGCTCGTGGCAGATGGGGCGGCAACAGAGGCACGATGGCCTCACAAGCTTGCTAGGCAGAATCCCTGGGGTGTTTTGGTACTCCGAATGTTTAGAATAATGCCTGATCAGGGTAGATGCTGTCAGTCATTTTATCTTTTGTTAACATTGCCAATAAAAGGCGTAAGTGGAATTTCAACAACCTTGAGTCCAGCTTGAGGCAGCTGAAGGTTTGAATTGGTTTCACCTGAGATTACTGTTGCAGCTTATCACTGGGATGCCTGCCTGGTATGCACGAGGCAGAGATCCCTAGCATTGGGGGTGGGGTGGGAGGCCAATTCACCTGACTACTTCAGTATTCTAAGCACCTCTTATCTTCTTCCCACCCACCCCCAGCATTATATGCACTACTAACCATTAAAGGAATTTTGATAGAGAATTATGAACACAATAAAGCTTTTTTTTTTTCCAAACCAACAAATGAATCTAAAGCTAATAAAAAGTCATTAAGGGCTTTATGGGAAACAATAAACCTTTACTGATGGAATTGGCAGAAACTTGGAGATTTTACTGAGTAATAGAAAGCCTAAGATACATTATCTAAGACCAACGGTGTACATATGGAAGCAAACTAGATACATATTTAGTTGAATAGCAGGTTACACGGCTCACTCCTTCCAAACTGAAGACACACTGCATCATACACTCTGAGCTTTGTTCTTTTTTTTGGGGGGGGGGGTTCTCCCATGTTTATTTCTCCCTCACTTCTGGAAATCCCACAACCCCCACAGCAGAAGCAGTGGGTAATCACTGATAATTCTAAATGGAACTGTAGAAGCATTCATTTCCGAACAAGGATGCACGAGGTTTTAAAGAACATTACCTTGTTTCTTGGAACATGCAGGGCATCAGGGCACAATATAGAAAAAAAAAACTAATATCGGGTTCCCAAATGCTACTATTTTAAGAAGACTTATGACCATAAAATACATAATCTTGAAATAGTTTTTCTTTATGTAAGGCCCAGTCTGGCAACTCAATCCTCCTGCCTCAGCATACCAGTCACTGGGATTGTAGATATGCCCCATCACCCCAGCATCGACACAATTTAATAAACCCTTCCAGAAACAGCTTGAGGGAGGGAAAAAGAAAAGTAGAAACTGCAGGAGGCAGACCAGTGCCACCAGAGTCTCAGGTTAACAAAATCCTAGGTCTGGATTTGTAGGAAAGCACAGGCAAGCTGGAAAGTGGTGTTGACTTGGTAACCCTCACTCAAGTTCTCAGCCTACTGGGGGAGCACTCCGCGAAGAGGCAGGTACCACTCACTGCACCAAAGAAGAACCATGAGGGGGCAAGGGGAGTTCTCTCAGACATGGCTGGGGACCAGGCTCTGTAAAGGGAGCTTGTGGAGGAACCTGGAGTCTGATAGTGTCTGCCTAGGGCTGGGATTTGGAACGCTGGCACCAGACAGTGAAGACACTAAGGTAAAGCTAAAGGGGTCGGCAACCCTATAGGAGGAACAACAATATGAACTAACCAGTACCCCCCAGAGCTTGTGTCTCTAGTTGCATATATATTAGAGGATGGCCTAGTCAGCCATCATTGGGAGGAGAGGCCCTTGGTCTTTCGAAGATCATATGCCCCAGTACAGGGGAATGCCAGGGCCAGGAAGCGGGAGTGGGTGGGTTGGGGAGCAGGGCGGAGGAGGGTATAGGGGGCTTTGGGGATAGCATTTGAAATGTAAATGAAGAAAATATCTAATAAAAAATGCCTTAAGAAAAACAAAAACAAAAAAATAAAAAAAAAAAGCAATGTCTGCGTGGCGTACAGAGACCTGGAGAGTAAAGTGTGACTTAGTGTAAGGCTGGTAGCAGTGAGAGCCTGGGTAAATCATCTAACCTTGCTGCGCCTCAGTACCTCCCAGGAAATGATATCACTACGGACAGCCCGAGAGGCCTGCGGAAGTGAGGGGCGCACAGCAAACCTTGTCTGGCAGGCAGTGCCTTAGTGCAGATGCATTTCTGCTTCCTGTTGCCACTGGCGCTCAGCGCTGGCACTTACTAGAAGGGTGACTCTTGGGGTCTGAACGTAGTTTCAGTTCAGGTTGAAAGTTCACTGCCACAAGGCAGTGCTGAGAGGTGACCGGGTCCTAAGCAGAAATACTCAAGTTCTTTCTCACAGGGCTGAGTTACCTAACAAGTGAGCTGGTTGTTAAATAAGCTCTTTGGTCTTGTGTTTTATTTCCACTGTGCTTGCTCACCCTTTGGCCTTCTCACTGTTTTGAATAGCACCAAGCCCTCATTCCAACACAAGAGGTTGTGGCACCATCTCCTCGGACTTCTCAGCCTCCTGAGGCCTGGCCCAAAATATCTGGTGTTCTGTCTCAGCAACAGGAAGAAAATTGACATAAGGAGGTTGAGCAACTTTCTTACAGACTCTAAACGTCAGTTTCCACATCTCCCACACAGACACATTTAGCTCCTCATCGCAGGTGACAGCTTCTGCTGGACTGAACCTGGGGCATAGGGCAAGATTTAATACACATACTTGTCTCTCAGAGCACCTTCACTGAGACACTCATAACCTGCTGGAACTCCAGGGTGTTTGACACACTCTTCTGGTCTCTGTACTCACGTGCTCACACAAATACATAAACAAGTAATTTTAAAATATAAAATTAGAAAATCTTTTCTAGAAAAGATGAGTTCTAAAAATCCTAAATTCTATACATATCCACGGGGCTGCACGGATGTCTGCATGGATATTCACTTCATGTCTAGAGCTGCTCAGGGCAGGGAAGATGCTCTGGATTAACGAGTCAAGAAGCACGTTTTGAGCACATCACATTAGCTTTCTAGGGTGGTGCTAACACATTAAAACAAAGTGGTGGGATGCTTCTATGGTTCTGAAGGCTGAAGTCCAAAATCAAGATCTCAGCAGCGCCATGTCCCCTAGAAGACCCTAGGAAGTGCTCTGTTCCTCTGCCTAGCTTCTGGAAATGGCTGGCAAACCTCGACATTGCTCCAGCCTTTGTGTCTGTTTCATGTGGCGGTCTCCTCTTTGGCCTTGTTTGCCTTCCTCCTATTAGAACACCAGTTGTATTGGATTAAAGGAACATTCAATTTCCTTGTGACCCAACTGTTAACAAATTCTTTCTGTAGTGACCCTACCTCTACCTCAGGACACAGCTTCTGCACGTGAAGGCCTCAACATGTCCTCCTCAGAGATAGCGCTCTATCTGGCTTTTCTGTTGCTGTGATAAAAGTCTCTGACCAAAAGCACCAGAGGGAGTAAAAAGGTTCATTTCATCTTACAGCTCCCACGTCACAATCCATCACTGAAGGAAGTTGGAACCAGCGCTATGGAGTAAGGATAACTAACGATCATGGCTTGTTCTGTCTGTGCTCACACTCTATTCTTACCCGACCCAGGACCACCTGCCCAAGGCTGCTGCTGCCCACAGACAACAGAGGGCTGGGCCCTCCCACATCAATCATCAGCCAAGACAGTTTCCACAACTATGCCCACAGGTCAATCTGATCCTGGTGATTAAAACTCCTTCCCAGGTGGCTCTTGGTTATGTCAAATCAACAGTAAAAAAACTAACCAGATTCATCCCAGGAAGTATGTAGATAAAATTGGCTAAGGGACTCAAACAGCCTATCAGCTTTATCTCCTTCTCTGAATAAAATGTTTGGGCCAATAGGAAGCACCCACGTGCTAAACTCTGTGCTGACACAGTAACTTATAAGAGAAAACAAAGCCAAATGCAGTCCATGTTCTCAAGGAGGCTTCATGGAGAAATCCAGGCCTAAGGAACTTAAGTCAGCACACAGTAGGGGTGAGCACCTCCCAGCGCATGAACAACATGACCACCAGTCCACAGGTAGCTTTCTCTAACACTTCATCCTGACGCTATGCAAATGTTTGCAGGGATGGCATTTGTGCACCCCTGCTTCCTACAAAAGCAGCTCAGGTCTAGAAATGAAGAGGTAATATGGGTGAGAAAACAAGAATATACTCCTAACACTATCCTCTTAAATGGTAAGGGGTTATCTCTAAAAATATACCACTGTTAGTATGTCCTAAGTATTTAGTAGGTTTTACACCTCGTTCTGTCGTATTAATATTTATTAAGTCATAACTCAATTAATCCTCCCATCAGCCCTATAAACTGGGTGCATCGTATTCTCATTTTACAGGTAAATGAGGAAATCAAGCCAGAGAGGTGTTAAGAAACTTACCCAAAGTTACCCAACAATGGAACACATACAGACACCTAGACAGCCTTTACTACACTCTTATAAATGAATGTTCTTTAAGGAGAGTGTGTTCTAGAAAGGAAATGATTATTGTGGTTTGTTTGACTTGGTGTTAACTGCCCCCTAAAGCCTGTGTGTTAAAGGCTCGGTGTTACTGGCAAGAGAGGAACTATTAAAACATGGAGCCTAGTGCACAGTCATAAGTCAGTGGGCCTGACGGAGACCGTGGAGTCTGCCTCTTTCCCCTTCCTCTCCTTTGCTCCTCGCCATGCGGTTGGGGCTTTGCTTTACCACGATAAAAAATGAGACCTTCAAAGCTGTAAGTCAAATAACTTATTTATCAATTAACTAGTTCCTGTGCTTATTATAGTAACAGGAATCTAAATGGATATATTCATATTATAGTAGGTAGAGACAAGAAGGTAGAGACATTTTTATTTTCTTCATCAGCAAGAAAATGGAGCAAAAACTCGAAAGTTCTTAAAAAGGCAGGAGAGAGAGAGAGAGAGAGAGAGAGAGAGAGAGAGAGAGAGAGAGAGAGAACCTTATATTGAAAACTAAAAGAGCAGAGAAGCAATAATGGAGGCTCCTGAACTAACTACCAGTTTGGTGAACTACCCGCTTTCAGGATGTTGCTCGGATTGCCTGTGGATCTGGGCTCTTTCACTATGACTCAGGTTTGGTCACATAACTTTCCTAATTTGAACTAACATGTGTTAATGCAGAAGCCACTGGCTACACGTGGCCCCTTGAGCTTCAATTTGCCAAAACTGTAATCATAACAGGTCCAGCTTCTCAGCCACACTGACTGTACTCCGGATGCCTATTACCTGGAGCTTCTATGGAGATCTGTAGAGGAAGAGTGTGTCCTTCACCACAGCAAGTCCCGTGCTATCCAGACCCCTTCACACTGCTCTCTCTGGCCCCCTAAGTTTTGATGCTATGAGTAGTAAGCCTGTATGGTGAGGGGAGAGGAGCCACTGGGCAGTAGAAAGACCTCTTCTGGAAATGCACAGAAAGCAGGACACTAATCCTGAGTCAACAGAACCTTGGAGATTAGATTAGATTAGATTAGATTAGATTAGATTAGATTAGATTAGATTAGGAGTGCTTTCTTACAAGGACAACTTCTCATCTTCCACTTTGAGAAACAAGACACCTGCCCAGGGGCCACATAGTAAGAATGCAGTCTTACACAATTACAACATCCTTCTGTCAAAAGTAAGCTTGTCTTCCTAACATTGTGACAGAAATGATGGTGAAGAAATAGCTAATTGTTCTAAAACCCAAGTCTCACATTTTACTGCTGCGATTCTGTGAACCGCATGTTTGGTTCTTTCTGCTATTTTCTGTCACATACAACTCCTAAAATTCTTATAATCTTAGAAAGGACAGTATCTATTTGTAGTATATCTTAACTGATGGGTGGCAGCCCTCTGGTTAGATGCAGGAAGGGACCTTGTAACCAAAGTGTAATTAGAATGTTGGGACTTCCAGCCCCAGCCCCAGCCCCAGCCCCAGCCCCAGCCCCAGCCCCAGCCCCAACATTCAGGGAAGGGAGCTGAAAGCTCATGATTTTGGAATGAAGCCTCCATAAGACCCAAAAGGGCAGAGCTAGTGAGTTTCTGAGAAACTGAACTGCTGGAGTTTCTAGAATTTTCCCAGAGACGGCATGGAACCCTATATTCTTCCCTTGAACCTGTTCTATTTTTCTCTTCAACTATATCTTTCAATAATAGTGATACCTTCCAGAAAACCAGCAAATGTGCTTCCCTGAGCTCCGTGTATTACTCAAAGAGCAACAGGGGACACAGGAGAGTGTAGGAAGCCCAGTTTAAGAGCTAATTGGTCAGAAGCACGGGTCACAACCAGGAGAGTGTGCTTGCATCAGAAGTAGAGCATAGGACATGGGGACTGAGCTGTCCACCTGTGGGATCTGCCTCTGTCACCAAGTAGACAAGGTCAGTACTGAACTAAAATGGAGGATGCCCCCAGCCTCCATCTGCTGGAGAACTGACTTCTTGCTGGTGGACAAAAGGCTTCACATCTCCTGATTTCAGAGATACAGAGATGGCTTGGTGGTTAAGAGCACATGATGCTCTTGTAGAGGGCACAGGTTTGGTTGGCAGCAACCATGTCAGACAGCTCACAATAGCCTGTAACTTCAGCTTCAGGGGCATTTCTGGTTTTTTTGGGCTCCTGTACTCACAGAGACTCACAAATGCACACACATATGCATGTACAAGCACATACACCACGCTCTTGAGATTACAGAAGTTTGCATCCACCGCTATGATGAGGCAGGGGAAATCGTGTGTTCTTCTACCATTGCTGTGTAAGAACTGACTTCATTCTGGTTTTCCTTGGCACTCCTGGGTTGGTGGCTGGCAGTGGGCTCTTCCAGCTAGTTTCTTACCATCTTGGATGTACCTGGGCCACAGCCTGGCCTCCTGAGCATGAAGGGAAATTGAGCTTACTCACACCTGTCCTCTAAGGAAGGTCTGGTTTCCTAACGCAGCCCACATTAGCAGCCAGCTGGCCAAAAAGCCAGGCTGCTGAAAGCCCAAAGGACAGCGGAGGCTCTGCCTAATGGAAGATTCGCAGAGCTGGCTTGATTTATATTTTATTCTAAACCAATTTAAGGTTGATGCAAAAGAAAGGAAAACATCTTTGAAGTTCTGAAAAACAAGACTTCAAAAGATGTTTTCCTTTCTTCTTTCTCGAATCTACTTTTTAAAGACTATTTCCTGCATATCTAAACAAAAAAAGCCTTTGTTGAAAGATTTTAGATGCTGATTGACTTAAAAGAGGCTTTGAAATCAAGGGACAATTAAATTTACTTTTAGCTACATAGACGAGGGCACGGTATTCGCTTCTGTCAAGCACTGTGGGCATCAAGCCTCATAAAAGTCTGCTTTGCTAAATTAAATTATAAACCCATTTTCCCTGGGAGAGGGATAGTTTTAATCATATGGCCAAGTAAATACTATTAGGGTTTTGATTTTTTTTAAATACTTTTTCCTCTAAAAAATTCTAATGGCTTTATCATGAAGTCCCCATCAGAAATCGTTTGCTCTCTCCTAGAGATACATAAAGCAAAAACATAAGCTGAGAAATCTTGTCAGCTGCATTCAATGTCAGAGAAAAAGCAAGATAGATAAATATCCTCCATGAACAGCTCTCCCTCCAGCAGTAATAACAGAGGACAAAGGCAATTAATGGTCCCCTGAGGGCTGGGGGAGTTAGTGGTAGCAGACAGGAGGTCCTTGGGTTCAATCGTCAGCACTGAGAATAAGAAACTTCAATAGTAGTTATTTATCTAAGATCTCTTTGTATTCTTCATCTTACCTGAAGAGTGGGCTATCACAGCACACACAATGGTACATCCCTGTCTCCTTGTTGTTCAAATACATTCCACTGAAAGGCTGGAAGTAAACAAGGAAGAAACATCATCACACAGGGGGTGAGAGGGTTGATAGAGCAAGTCTAACCCCAACTGTGAGGCAGAGGGTGTGGTTGGCTCAGTGCTAGTGTTTGCCTAGCGTTTTAGCATGCGTAAGGCTGTAGGTTCAATCCCCACCATGACAAATAAATAAGTAATCAACCAAAAACAAACAATGAAGACCCAATCGAGGAATTATATTAATTTGACCAAGTGCAAGTATCAACAGGAAAAAACTGCAGTCAGCTAAGGAAGCAGCCTGCAAGCTTCTTGATAGCCTGGCCTTTATCATGCCAAATATTCAAATTGTGACATTAATAATGCGCTGTGTTTATGGACCACCTTTCATCCAAAAACATCAAAGTCCACAAGAAAGCATGAGCACCAGGTCCCATCCTCTGCTGTCCTGGAAGACTTCACTCTCTCATTTCAAAAGAGCTAAAACAACAGGAGTCTAAACACTTGTCAAAGATACTTTGAACTCTCTAATTAAAGATGGGATGTAAAGGGCTGGAGTACAGCTCAGTGGTAGAGTACTTCCCTTGCATGCATAGGCCCTGAGATTGATCCCTCATGGGGTGGGGGTGGGGAAGAGGGTAAGGGAGAGAAAGGGAAGGGGAGAGAAAGCACAAACACATCAAAAGCATCGTTCAATAACTTTGGGGTTGTGCCTTTAACACATCATGCCATGTCAACACTGTGTAGAGTCAATCAGCTTGGAATGATGAGCCCAGGGCCCCAGTGCTAGGTCATCATGTAGATGACATCACTACACACAGAGGAGCTTAAGGACTGTGGGTTTTCAACTGCTGAGAGGAGTAGGAGGAGAAGTGAGTACAGGCCATCTCTGACACCCCCTTCTGGTCTCCTCAGGTACCTGCACACATGGTGCACATAAGTCCATGCACACACACACACACACACACACACACACACACACACAATCTGCCAGGGAGTAGACTTTCCTGTCTCTCCAATTTAACCACTCAAAACTCCTCACAGTGATAACTGCATTTAAAAGCTTCCTGGGGACAATGTTTAAATCCACTTGCTACGTCTCCCAGATGGAGACTTGAAGGCATCCCACTTGGATGCCTTTTCTCTTCAAAACTTAAAAGTCTGACCTGGTAGCACATGGCTGCAATCATAGCACTGGGTACGGCTGAGGCAGGAGGATCATGAGTTCAAAACCAGCTTGAACTACATATCCAGACTCTGTCTAAAAAGCAAGCAAGCAAGCAAATAAATAAATAAATAAATAAATAAATAAATAAATTGATAGCACATTTATCCACAAATGTCTGCCTATGTCTAGTGAGCCACTCTTTCACAGTGCCTCATGAACAGTGTGGACATCCCTGTCTTGGAGGCTGATTAGAAAGCCCCTGTCCACAGAAACCAGAGAGCCTACAAAATGCCAAATACAACTTCATTATCCTAAGAGTCGGGGAGTCGCTATAACAGGAGAGAAAATACATAATCCAAATGAACAGGACAATTACCTAACTTATGCCATGACAATTACCTGCCGCCGCCGGCCTGACACCCAATGTCTCCTCATCCACTCGCTGATGTAGCAAAGCCCTTTCATTAGGAACAGACTCAGCTTCCATTTTTCACCAGTCTGTTCTGGTGTTTACTGATAATCTAGTATATAATCAGAGCTGAGCTGCGCGTACTAATATTGCAGAAGGGAAAATACTCAAAAGTTAGTTACCTTCCTCAAATTAAAGCCAAAGTTGTTGTTCTGCCCTGGTGACAAGACACTGAGAAGACAGTCATAGTCATGATGACAGACGTGAAAGATGAACACAGGACCCTCCCTTGGAAGCAGCGGCCATGAAGACTTTGTGAGCAGTCAGTGTGGGAGGAGGGAGGTGTCCTTATTCTTCAAACCTTTCATTATTAATATGCAGAGCTGATAAATGATGATTGTAGGAAAATACCAATCACTACTGAGTTTGGAAGAATGGGTAAGAACCCAGCTGAGGGAGAAACAATGTGTTTCAGACAGGGAGGACATTCTAATAATAATGACAATGGGAAGGCAGGAGAGGCCAGCTCCTGCTCTGCAGGGACTGTGCTCATGTTCAATCACAGTGGTTGTGCTTACTCCCAGCCCTAGGAGGGGGCCCGAGGGTGGGGCTTGGTGGGGGAGAGGGGGGAGAAAGAGGGAAGAGAGGAGGAGGAGGAAGGAGAAGCAAAACCATACACGATAAAATTAAAAGATGACTGGAAGGGCAAAGAGATATCATTGGCAAAAGAGAAGGGGAGGTCGTGGGGAAGTCAATCATTGATTCAGGCCCAGCTGCTGCTGCTGCTCCAGCTGGAAAGTACAAAAGAAAAGAGGGAGGAGGGATGGAGAAGGGTGAGAGGTGGGAGGGAGGAGAGAGGGACATGGGAGGAGGAAGGGAGGAAAGAAAGGAGGAAGGAAGAAGAGAAGAAGGAAGGAAGAGATTGAAGGGATCGGAAGATGACTCAGAAGGCACAAGTGAAATGATTGCCTGCACAGGGGAGAGGGGACCAGGGGTCAGAGGCAGAATGAACTTCAAGGTCACCCTGAGATTTCAAGGTCACCCTGAGATTTCAGGTCTGTCTGGACCAGCAGCAGTTCCCACTTCTTTGATCCTGTTGGTTCTCACACACTGGAGGCAGAGGACATGCTTGGAAGAGGATGGCAAGTAATCTCACACAAGACCATTTCTAGAGGAAGGGTTGGGACAGATGGAAGTCAACAAAGGGAGGTGAGGAGCCACTGGACTGAGTGAGGCTTGTGGGAAAGGGGAAGAGAAGATCACCAGACCGTGGTGAGGCTGTGGCTGCCAGGAAGGCACACGTGGGCTGTCTCACACAGAGGATGCTGGGTCCTGACTGATGTCTCTATCCTGCTTTCTGGGCTCTTGGTGTCTTCTGTAGCCTCAATGAGAAGCCACAGGGCAAGAAATCTGGCCCTCCTCCTGGAACTCAAAGCAGGGAGACCAGATTCGGAGAGGGAGCTGCGAGAGTCCCCTTCTGTTGACACCTGACTCTTGGCTATTACTCAGTCAGGGTGAAAATTCTTTCACTGGCTATATGTACAGACAACATAGCACTACTTCCTGATTTAGAACAACAGAAAAAACAAATGTAACTGAATTTTAATTAAGAGTCACCAATCAGGAGGCTTTGGAAGTGTCTTTCCCTTAGACTAATGAAGCAGGCTGATGCTTACACTTCTGCACAGTTCTAAAGAGTTAAACATGGAAATGGAGCAACTAGAAGGGATTTACAACATCAGTTAAAATAATGGATGGTGCTCATCTTGTAAAAGGGCCAAGCACAAAGGATACGGCACAGCCATCTGCTTCGGAAGTCCCTCAGATTTATTCTCCTAAACATCTGGCATACCATCTCCTGTACACACCAAATCCGGCCTGGCTAGTTAGTTGAGAATTAGGCTCGTCTTAGAACATCATGACATTAAACACATCCAACTGCTCAGAGCTTTCTCTGTGGTCCCCGTGTGCTGTTGACAACAATGAGAAAGTATCATTCCCCTGCCCACAAGAAGATGGAGAAAACCATAACTTCAAAAAACTTTCACAAGACTCTGCAGGGACCTGCCAGCCTGTCTTATGGTTGTGGCATCATAGAAACTAAGCCTGTGACCGTGGAGCACTTTGCATGGGTACCAACAGGCAAATACATTGGTCACACAAGATGGAAGGACCATTACACTGGGACCTGTCCAGGGATCTAGTTCAAAAGAGAAAGCACCTCACAGGAACAGCCCAGTAGTAACACTGCAGTGGCTGTGTTTATGCCTGGAATCCAGCAGTGCCATCGCCTAAGGGAACGATCAAAAGTTCAGGCTGTCCGGCACACTGTTTCCACTTCTGGCATGCAAACTTCCAGCAAGACTTCTACGCTGAACATCTACCATAGTCAGGCACTACAGGAAGTCCCAGCAAACAGAACTCTAGTTGCAGGGAGTGGGCATTGGTGTGGGGGAAAACACAGGAAGGTGCAACCTAAGCTAGGGTTGAGAGAAGGGTTCCTGGGGAAAGTGATTTGGGTTGAGTTAGAAGTATGGTCTGGCGGGGCTGGAAACACACTGCAACTGTTAAAAGTATTTGCTTGCTCTTTCAGAGGACTCAAGTTTGGTTCCCAGAACCCACATTAGTGGTAGTTTACAATAGTCTGTAACTCCATCTCCAAGGGATTCCAGGACTCTGAGGGCACATATACATGTGACACACACACACACACACACACGTATATACATATATACACATATGTATATACATGTTATATATACATTATACATACATACATACATACATACATACATACATAATAGTAAATCTTACAAGTAAAAAGAGTGGTCTGAATTAATTATTAGAGCAAATGGATGAGGGAAAGGAACCCGAGATACAGGGGCCTACAGGGAAGAAACCAGAGCCATGGCTTGTGAGAGGACAGTGTGGCCGTTGGGTAGGAAGCCAGAAGAGACAGGGCTGCATCTGAGGATGGAGTGCAGGTAGGGCCCACTGCAGAGAGGACCGGGTTAATGTTTAAATGCTATGCATTTGAGGAGCAATGGTAAACTTCTGAGTGATCCTGATCTGGGAAGTAGCCTGGTCCACTGTGTTCTCCTAAGGCTCCTTTTGGGAAGGGAGAGAGAAAGTGGGGAGATGAGAGGAGTGGATAGAGGTGGATTGAAAGTATTGGCCTTGTCAGCAGGGATGGGAGTGGATAGTGGCTCGGATAGATAGTGGAGCTTGGAGAGCATGTGTGGCTCTCTGAAGGATGGAGCAGGACTCTGGTTTCTACAGGTGGATGGAAACCAATGGCCCAGTACAGAGACTGCTGGTGGCCCGCCAGACACTCACAGTGCACGTGTGAGCGTCGTAGGCATCTGTACTCTACCTCCCCTTCTCAGCAGCATCTTCTGAGAACACTAAGCTGGGAACACTGCTTACCGCTTCAGTTCCTTTCTCTCTGGTGACATAGAACTGTTCCGGGGTCAGTTTCTTCTGCCAGTCTGCTTCGCTTAGAGAGCGCTTGGACTTTGTAAGAGACCCTGCGTTGTTAAGTAGGAAATGTTTTTTATTAAAAAAAAAAAAAAAAAAAGAATTCCCAAATTTTGCTTTGCCCTATCACCTGGAGAAGTAATCCCAGACCCTTCTCTCTCCCATGACTTCACTCTTCACGGGGAGCGGGAGGCTCGTTGGCAATGCGCCGCACCCGTTTCATTAGCAAGAAATCAGTAATAAGTAGAGAGCCAGTGTGCTCTCTCTGGTCTTCGTGCGGGACAAACCTCCAAGAAGTGGCTCCAATAGGAAATACTACCAAACAAACTTTCACTGCACAGTGAAAATGGATTGTTGTTGTTTTGGAGACAGAGTTTCTCAACTCCCCCTGTAAACCAGGCTGGTCTCAAACTCACATATTCTCCTGCCTGGGCCTCCTTAGTACTGGGATTAAAGGTGTATACCATCACTGCCCACCTGAAAATAGATTCCGCCCCCCCCCATCCCCTGAATTTCTGCTTTAAAAACTGTAAAGTTCTTCCTGGTTTAACTGTTGTCATAGAGCGTGTACTAGCCCTTCCGCAGCAGGGCACATCAGCCATAGCTTTGACCCCTTTTGTGTCTGGGACCTGCTGATCAGTTACATGACTTCAGAAAAGATTTTTGGCCTTCAGTTTCTTTTTTTGCAATTTAAAAAGTTACCTTAAGAACCAGCATGCAGAGTAACTGGTTCCATGATGGTATTTCTATACCCATATTTCTTTTACTGCTCTTCTCTCTTTCTCCTCTCCCATTCCTCTGCCCTCCCTCTGCTCCCCTCCTTTTGCTGGTGTGCATATTCTGTTATCCCCCACCACACACACACACACCTTTCCTCTAAGACCTCCCCCCAGCTCCATGTCTTTCTTCTATGTTTATGGACTGTATCCTGATCCCCACATATAAATATATTAAAAATATAATTTAAAATAGAGGCTCTGCACACGAGAGAAAATATGAGGTATTTGTCTTTCTGGTCATAATAATGACTCCACGTCCTGTTGATTTCCTGCAAATACCATGATTTCATGTTCTTAGTGTTGAATAAAATCCATCCTGTGTGTGTGTGTGTGAACTGTGACGGCTAACAAATTCCATTTTGTGATGGGCATTCATTTTGGTACCTAACAGCCATTTGTCTCTGATTCAAGTTCCTAAAAAGATAAATTCCTGACAACCCCAATTCCTTGACCCCCTACCCCTCAAAACTGTGCACAGTGACTGTCTGCTTGTTGTGACATGACTGACTCCTGGCTTTGGCTTTTGGTACTTGCTTGTGCAGGTGTTCAAGAACTACTTAGAGGTCACCATGACAGTCTAATCTTAGCAGAGCAGAGCAGCTCATCAGCTTCTCTACCTTGCTTTTGTAGATATTCAAGGAATTCTTGTGGTTTAAAAGCCAAAGGTTTCCTTCCCCTACTGTGTGTCTCTGATGTGGGTTAGAGACTGTGGCCCTGCTATCTGTTTTAATAAAGTCGGTTAATTATTATCTGAATTAAGTCTTTTTCTGGTGGTCTTGAACTCCACAACAGTGCTATGGTCTCCTTATCCATTCACTGACAGTATATCTCGCCTGGTCTCCTTATCCATTCACTGACAGTATATCTCGCCAGGTCCCACTTCTAGCTGTTGTGAGTAGTGCAGCAATAAACTTGAATGTGCAGGTATCCCTGAGGTAGGACTTAGAATCCCTTAGGTATGTAACCAGGAGTGCTGCAGATGGGCTACATGCTAGTTCTGAAAAGTAGTTTCCATCAGGGCCAGCCGGGAGTAAGGAGAGGATTGGACAGAGATGGTCTTTGAGGAAGGAGCTATTAAACGCTCTCTACTAAATATTCTCTCGCACAGAGATTGTATTGTATATAGCCTGAAAGTGACTCTGTGGTCTAACCTAATCTGTTATTTGTTTGCTTGTCTGTTTGGTTCGAGATAAGGTCTTGAAAAGTTCAGCCTGCCTCATCACTAATGTGGCCTGGTCAGCCTTGACCTCCTCACAGTCCTGGCTGAAATATTACTGTGCTTCACAATTTCTTGAAACAAACAAACAAAAACATATTTTGTTCCCCTTCCTTCTGTTCCTCATGACTTCTGTATTATTATTACTTTTTTTCCTTTCTTTTTCTTTTTGGAGACAGGGTTTCTTTATGTAACCCTGGCTGTCCTGGAACTTGCTCTGTAGACCAGGCTGGCCTTGAACTCACAGAAATCCTCCTGCCTCTGCCTCCAGAGTGCTGGGATCAAAGGCATGTGCTTCTCCCATCTGGCCTGCCTTATTTTTATATAGACACATGTACCCAAAGCATCTAGGAGAAGGTTCTATTTAGTTAAGGTGGGCAGAAAGCTGTCTTACTTAGGGCTTCTATTGCAGTAATAAAACAGCATGGCCAACAGCTTGGGAGTAAAGAGGTTAATTCCATCTCATAGCTCTCACTGAGCTCAGACTCCATCACTGAGGGAAGCCAGGACAGGAACTCAGGAGGTACAAAATCTGGAGGCAGTACTGTAGCAGACATGATGGAGAACGGCTGCTTACAGGCTTGCTCCTCAAGACTTGCACCCTCAGTGTGCTTTCTTTCAGCCAGGACCACCTTACCCAGGGAAGCCAAGGCCTAGAGTGGGGCTGGGTCCTCCCACAGCAATTGTCAATCAACAAAATGCTCTGCCGGATTTGCCTACTGGATAGTGGTAGTTTTTCAATTAAGACTCCTCTTCTCAAATAACTCCAGCTTGTGTCTAGTTAACAACAATAATAGCAAACAAACAAGTAAAACCCAACCAGAACAAAAGCCTAATACAGATAATAAATGTTTTATTGTTCAACAGTGAAAGGAGTTTATAATTGTTCAGCTCTTCAACCTACCAATAAACAAAGACAGGCTCAAATGCTTATTAAACAGGCCTCAGGGAGGGGAAGGTATGTCTGTCCTAGGCTTCCTTTTGTCTTCATACTGCAGCCTTGGGAGATTTGATCACTTTAATATCTCCAAATCCCAGCCCCTAATACAGACCCCCAAACCTTGGTTTTCCTCCATTATAGACAGATGGGCTGTCCACCTCCATTTATAATCACAATCTGGAAGTCTGTACTCATGTCCATCTGAACTACACACATTCCCCCCCCCCCCCATCTCAACCCACATCTGGACTTGTGTGCTCAGCAGCCACACAAACCAGAACCTTTCCTTTTTGTCCCTAACCAAGTTCTGTGGTTCGGCATCCTCTGCAGCCTGCAAATCTCAATTCATTTCCATTACCGCCTAAGATCAAGTTGCCATCGTCTTCCGGCCACCTCCAGCACAGAGGATTGCAGCTTCCTCACGAGCCTTTCTCTTATTGGGCCACTTCTGATTTGACTCTGTCACGGCTCCAAACAGTTCAGTGTGACATGATACCCTCAGAATGGTTCCCAAACATGACTTCTGAAGCCATCTGTGCCTTGGTCACAGGCGCCACTTGGAAGTAGTACATTCTGTGATGTTCCAGTAACTCTGAGCCACAACCTTGGAGTTCCCAAAAAACATGTCCCTGTTTGTCCTGCCCTGACATTGGCAATCTCCTTCCGCCTTTTCTTTTCCGTTCTAACTCCCCGTCTCCCTGGATGGAACCATTCATAGATGCCAATTATACCTGGTGGGTTGGTGATGCTGTTGAATTCAGCTCTTGCCATCGCTGTCTGTCTGCCTGCCTGCTGATATCTCCACTTCTAACAGAGGATGTTAAATCTCCCAGCATTTGCTCTCAGGTCACAATTTGACACTATGCTGTTAAGTTCATACACATTAAAGACGGTCATATCTTCTTGAAGAACGGATTTCTTTATCACTGTGAAGTACTACAATTCTCTTTTTATCCCTGACAGCTCTACTCTGATGTCTGCTTTATCTTAAATTAACAGAGCTGATTCTGCCTTTGTGTTTTGTTTTGGGAAGCCTCCCTATACAGTCACAGTGGGCCCGGAACTCACTATAGAGCCCAAGTTGGCCTTGAGACCCAGGGATTACAGGCAGACATCAGCAAGTGCTGTTTCTCTCTCTCTCTTTTTTGTTAAACACCAACATGACTTATCATTCTCCTCCCAGTTACTTTACATTATGCGTGTCCTTATCTTCAAAGTAGATTAGGTCATGAGAAGCAAGGATCTTATTATGTTAATTTTAAATGTATTTATTTTTATTCATTTATTATTTATGTTGCTGTGCACACGTCTTTGGGAATGTATGTCATGTGTGTGGTTGCCAGGGAAGGCCAGAAGAGGGCAGTAGCTCCCCTGCAACTGGAGTTTCAAATGGATGTGAGCCCCCTGATGCGCGTGTCTACACCTGAACTCAGGTCCTCTGCAAAAGCAAAACTTGCACTTAACTGCTGAACAGCCACGTCAGCTCCCTCAATTAGCGTCTTAGTAAAGATATTGGAAAAGCAGAAGGTGTAATTCAGTAGAGTGTGATCGCCCTGTGTATGCCAGCTTCTAGGCTTTATCTTCATACCAGAGGCAGGGTCAGGAGAGACAGTGGAGAGGAACTGTGAGCTTCTGTCTCCACTGCACTTGCACTGCAGAAAGCCCATGTGAACACACACAGGACAGGGGACCCAGATGGTGGGTCTCCATTGGAACCAAAGCTATCTGCTTGATATTTGATCTATCAGCCTCTCACATGGTGAGAAACACATGCCGTTTATGCCCACTGCTTAGCATTTGTTATGGATGCTCATGCTCACACATGCCAGTAAAGTTCTGTGGGGGAGCTAGGATCCGAACTCATGCCCACTGACAATCGAGATCTTAACCACAGAACCATCCCCTGCTTCTGTTCTTATTCTCCTTGTAAGACTTACTTTACTTGTATGGGTATTTTACCTGCATCACGTATATACCTGTGCACCATGTGCATGCCTGGTGCCATGGATCCCCTGGAACTAGAGTGAGTTATAAGCTGCCATGTGAAGAGTTTTTGCTACCATAGGTTTTTTGTTATTCCAGATGAATTTGCAGATTGCCCTTTCTAATTCGTTGAAGAATTGAGTTGGAATTTTGATGGGGATTGCATTGAATCTGTAGATTGCTTTTGGCAAGATAGCCATTTTTACTATATTGACCCTGCCGATCCATGAGCATGGGAGATCTTTCCATCTTCTGAGATCTTCTTTAATTTCTTTCTTCAGAGACTTGAAGTTCTTTTTATACAGATCTTTCACTTCCTTAGTTAGAGTCACGCCAAGGTATTTTATATGATTTGTGACTATTGTGAAGGGTGTTGTTTCCCTAATTTCTTTCTCAGCCTGTTTATCCTTTGTGTAGAGAAAGGCCATTGACTTGTTTGAGTTAATTTTATATCCAGCTACTTCATTGAAGCTGTTTATCAGGTTTAGGAGTTCTCTGGTGGAATTTTTAGGGTCACTTATATATACTATCATATCATCTGCAAAAAAGTGATATTTTGACTTCTTCCTTTCCAATTTGTATCCCCCTTATCTCCTTTTGTTGTCTAATTGCTGTGGCTAGGACTTCAAGTACAATGTTGAATAGGTAGGGAGAAAGTGGGCAGCCTTGTCTAGTCCCTGATTTTAGTGGGAATGCTTCCAGTTTCTCACCATTTACTTTGATGTTGACTACTGGTTTGCTGTAGATTGCTTTTATCATGTTTAGGTATGGGCCTTGAATTCCTGATCTTTCCAAGACTTTTCCTAAGCAGCATAAGATATAAAACTGGGTTGGAAAGGAGGTCAGGAGAGCAGCTGCCCAGTGCTAAACCACAGGGCCACGAAATTACAGAGAATTACACCTGGGACTCCTCAAAGACTCCTACTCCTCCCAGGGAAGATGCAAAAGTGTCCGGATTCACAAATGAGGGCAAAAAGCACTTACCATTCCACCCCATCCTGTCTCTTAGCCACTAACAACCTGTTGGAACACGAGAATAATTCACCCACACATCTCAAAACCTAGAGTCACACAAAACCAAGATAGTGTTGCAGCAGCACCCGTGATGGTGCAGTGGGCCAGTCTCACAGGACAGGAGGCAACTAGCAGTCCTCCCGAAGGAAGTGGGGGGGGGGGGGGGGAGGGCAAGGATTAACTCCCGCCCAGGAGAGGGCGCACAAGGTACGGCTGTTGACCGCCACTGGGTCCCTGACAACACCATGGCTCCTAACACGACTTTGTACACCAAAATGTAACATATAAACGAACTGTATGCAAGCATAGGAGAAGATTCGATCCTCTCCGGCATCAGTGCTCCCCCAGCACACCAAGTTTACCAAACGCGTTGCTCTGCTCCGCAACTCAGGCAGCGGGCCGCTGGGACCAGTCTCTCAGGACCTCACAGGAGGCCGCCCAGGGTCAGCCAGGACTGTGAAACCGAAAGCCACGAGAGACGGCAGCGATTGAGGACCTACCTGTGTCCTTGCTTCCCGATCCCGCGCAACCCCGAGCCAGCCGTCCAGGCGCCTGCAGCAAAGGCAGACCCCGCAGCGCTCGCAGCAGTCGCGCCATGACGCTGCCACCAACGGGTTTCCTCCCAAGCCTACCCAACCCCCACCCTCCGCCGGATCCCTCCCCTCTGCCCAGGTCTCTTCCCCTCCTCCAGGCTCTCCTTTTCTTCTGGTGCTCCACCCTACCCCCACCACTTAACTTATCCTCTTGCTCCTCTTGACCTTGATCTTCGCGGAGTGTGTGGAATATCCCGGGACTCCACTGCCTCCTCCTCCCGCAGTACCTTACTCCGATTGGAATCATGACTAGTCTAAAACTTGCTGTGTTTCAGTTTGTTTAGGTTTTCCAGAAGTCATACTAATTGCAGTTGGTTATTTCTGGCTTCCCTTACTCAACATAATTATCTGGACATTGCTGCTTGGTTTTTTGCGTTACATTATGCACAAATCTTTTTTTTGTTGTTGTTGTTGTTCTGAATAATATTCCATTATACTAAACTGTTACTCATTAGTTTAGGCTGTTCTAATTTTTGCACATCAAAAACAAAGCTGCCAGGAGCGTTCCTGTACATGCCTTTTTTTTGGATACCTGGAAGAGGAATAGCCAGGTCTCAAGGGCAACGGCTGCTTCACTAGCAATGTATGAAAGCTCCTGTCATCATCCCCTTCCTACACTTGATTACTCAGGCCTGTTTTTTTGTTGTTGGTTGGTTGGTTGGGTTTTTTGTTCGTTCGTTTGTTTTGCTTCGGTTTTTGAGATCTAATCTCTCTATGTTGTCCAAGCGTCCTCAAACTTGGAATCTTCCTGCCTCGGGACTGAGTTTATAGACATGCATCACTACAAAGTTAGACTTAAACTTCTTACAGTAATAGGCTTCTCTTGTGTTATCTTTCAGTAACTGACAATTAGCCATTGCTAAATCATACATGGTTTTGCCCATTTATTATTAGATTTACTTGTTGTGGATTTTTTTCAAGGTTCTTCCATATATTCTCTGGGCACAAAGCCATTATCAAATCGTTTCCTCACAAATTTCCCTTCCCGAGACTGTGGGCTGTGTTTTTCTGTTTCCTAATTGTGTCTTGGGATGGGAAGTTTTACATTTTGTTAAACTTCATTTTATCGGTTTGATGGTTTGTTTTTGTTTTTTATAGTTTGTGGCGGCTTAGGGGTAACATATTTAACAAATGGAGCTAGTCCAATATTACAAAATATTTTATGTGTTTTCTTCTGCTAATTTTATAGTTTTAAGTTTTACATTTAGGTCTATTATCTATCTGAGTTAATTTTTATTTATTTATTCATTTTTTAAAATAAGGTAATTTTTTTTTTTTTGTTCTCTACTGCCTGCATTTGAGTTCTTGTCAAAATCAGTGTATGGCTGAGAATGCAGCTCTGTAGTAGAGCAATGGCTAGCATTCACGGCCTCAGGGTCGCACACACCCACTGGGGAGAAACCCCAGGTTGGTTGGTTGGTTGGTTGGTTCGTTTGTTTGTTTTTATCAATACAGGGATCTGTTTCTGGACTTTCTGTTCTTTCCGATTAATCAACATGTCAGTGAGTATACAGAGTACTGTAACATCTGCATCCCTGGAGGTGGAGTCAGCTAGTATTTGCAGATCTCTGCAGATCTTCACACTCCCAGAAAACAGAGGGAAGCCTTCCTGGATCCTTCCCTCTCCCTGTTTCCTCTATCCACTGCTTTGAGAACTTTCATCTCATCCTGGCACAGGGCTTTCTGCCCCCACTCCCATGCCCACCTATCAAGAAAGATCATGGGATGGGATGGAGAGATGGCTCATCAGTCAAGAGTACTGAATGCTCTTCCAAAGGTCCTGAGTTCAAATCCCAGCAACCACATGGTGCTTCACGACCATCTGTAATGAGATCTGACACCCTCTTGTGGTGTGTCTGAAGACAGCTACAATGTTCTCATATACATAATATAAATAGGTTTTTTAAAAGAACACAAAAACGCAAAGAAATATTCTTGAGCCGGGTGGTGTACTTACATATAATAATAAATAGAGAGAGAGAGAGAGAGAGAGAGATATCATGGGCCAATCTTCGAATTCCTGGCCATAAGGCTTTAACCTGATAAAACCCACTTAACAGTTTACTCTTGATTTTATATACTCCATGGTTTAGTCTCTGAAATGCCCGACCAACCACACTCTTCCTGGTCTATTTAAAAGAGGTCTTTCAGTTCCTGGTTTACTTATAGAGATCTCTCAGTTTTTTGGAGAGTCACAGTGTGCTCACTCTCTTGCTCTTGGTGATCACATGACGTCTCTCTGGAAAACGACAAAAGCAAACACCACTGGAAGACTGCTAGGAAAACCAGTCAGAGACTCTGCACCAGCTGTTTTTGCCTTTCCTTTCCACTTGGGAATAAGTTGTGATGGCTGAAGCACTGGCAGTTTTCTGGTATGCATGAAGATAAGATTTGCACCCTGGTGCTGAGCAGGAGATGCATGGAGCCTGGGTGTCAGGGATGCAAGGCAATAGTCAAGCCCTGAGTTGTACCCCTATGGTAAGAGAGACAAACACATTCATGTGTTGTTTAAACTGTGGTTGTGTTTTTGTGAGGATGATACAATACTCAGCTGGTCCTCTATTGGTTGTGAGAAACTTCAATAAAGGCTAAGCTCTACAGCATCATCTCTGTGTATCTCCCACAGTTCTCTGCAAGCTATACACACAAGGGGAGGAGGGGGGAGAAAGTAATGCTAAATAAGTCCCTAAAAGAAAAAGATGGAGGATCTACCAAAATGATCATTGAATCTACAGAGGAATAAGAGGGACTGACCACTAAAGTGGATACCAGGGCAAAAGTCAATAGACTTTTTGCTACTTAAAACTATTTGGAAAGAAGGAATGAGCAAGGTCACCTCTGAGCCATTCTCTTCCTCCAGGACGCGTAATCTCTTTTCATCTATTGAGAGTCCAATATTGATGATCAGACTGTTCCCTCTGAAATCTAGAGATTTCCTGGAAACTCTCCTTCTGGGCCAACTCTCATATCTGTGAAGGGTATGAACGAATGGCTTAGTAGAAAAGGGGTAGCCCGGCACAGGTGCTAGCTTCTGTTTTCAGCTACTTGCCATGGATGGTACAGATATTTGGACAAGTCAGCCTTTGGGCTTGGATCAGACAACTGAAAATATACCAGTGAAGAGAGGAAGTAGATGTCACACACCGTTCAAGTTCTTTTATGTCTATTCTTATACAGTTTTTGGTAACAAACATAAAAATATGCTCTTCTGGTGAACAAAGACCTGAAATACTGACAGTTAAAGTCATGTTAAGGTTTTCTACATATACATACATCAGCCACACATCCATTAAAGCACAAAAAAGTACTCATCCCAAATTGGAAAAATCAATAGGCTAATAAGAGCCCTACAGTACACATGACAGATAAACATTTAGTATTATGCATATAAGACAAGATAATATCTGGGTGGGCCACAGTCAGGCCACACTGGACAGATGGCTTCAAAGATGTGAGCAGATGGTTTGCACCAGAGAAAATATAAATAGTGAACAAATCCTTGGAAAAATGTTTAACTTCCATAATCATTACAGAATTTTTAATTAAAATATCTCCATGTATTTCCTCACATGTATCAAATAATGATAGATTTTTTTTTAAAGAACCCATTGCTAGCAAAGCTTGGGGTCTGAGTTGTATTCATACATTTCCTGTAAAAAGAGTGGCACCTTTCTTTCTGAAAAGAAACATATGTAGACTATAGAACTCATTATATTCCTCATTTTGCAACATTAGTTTAAAGGCACAGATCCTCGGGGAAGCCGTGATATGAAGGGGAACATTATTTTTACAGAAGGATTTACAGTTATGCTTTTCATAATGGCCAATTAATTTTTAAAACTCATCAGCAGACAATGACTAAGCAAATCTTGACATGATAATTTAGTGAAAAAGTATATAGCTCCTAAAATGCCAAAAGTGAAGATGACTTGGGTTTATGGAAAATGATGTCAAAAGGAAGCAAACAGGACAGAAAATAGTTCCATGACAACATAGAAAACATGCGTAATGAGAGTTACCTGCTCAGGAATAAACGCATGCAAGATGCTAGTACTGTTTGATGAGAGAGGACAATTTTATTAAATGATTTCTCAGGCTTCAGATTTGTTATAGATAAATTATGAAACAGAGGCATGCATAAAATATTCTTGAAAAAAAGATTATTAACATATTTTTATTTTTATTTTCATGTGGTGTGTGTGTGTGTGTCCGCGCGCGCATGCACGTAAAGACTCTTGGCTTATATAGAGAATCTTTCTCAGTTGTTTACCGCTTTTTGAGGCAGACTCTCTCAATCAAACTCAGAGGTCCACCTACACAAGGCTCACTAGGCGGTTTGCTCCCGGATCCCTGACTCCACCTTCCATGCCTGGAATTGAAGTGAGCTGCTCAAGCAGCACTCAAGACCTTAACATGGCTTTAGGAATCCGATTTCAGTCCTCTACTGAGTCAGCCTTGTCTGAGGCATGCGCCATTTTCTCACCCCTTCAGGTGGGCTTCTCCGTTTCAGCACTGTGGACATTAGTGCATGCACAGATGGGAGGAGAGGGGACTAAGTTGTGGTTATCTGCACCTAGTGTGGATTTTGGCTTTCCAAGGCTTTAGTGGTATGTTTTGTAATGTGGTGGCCTGGTTCGGCAGCATGGCTGTGCTGAGGCATCCCCACCCTGAGGTACCAGCCATACAACGGGTCTAGTATAAAATGAAGTGTATTTAGAGGCATGAGAAAGAAGGTAAGAAAAGGGTGTGGGAAAGAAAGGGGACAGAGAGGGACAAAACAAGAGAAAGGAGAGAAAAGAAGAAGCCACTGGGGATACATGGGGGGATCAAAGAGGGAGGGAGGGGGGGGATAGATAGGGAGAGGGAGAGGAAAGGGGAGAGGGAAAAGAGAGGAGGGAGGGGGAGGGGAGAGGGAGAGGGAGAGAAGAGGGAGGAGAGGGGAGAGGGAGAGAAGAGGGAGGGGAGTGGGAGGGGAAAGGACAGGAGAAGAGGGGAGAGGAGAGGGTAGAGGGAGAGGAGGAGGGGAGGGGGAGAGGGAGA
The DNA here is from genome assembly GCF_000001635.26 of Mus musculus. Classification (NCBI taxonomy): domain Eukaryota; kingdom Metazoa; phylum Chordata; class Mammalia; order Rodentia; family Muridae; genus Mus; species Mus musculus. The sequence continues at coordinate 19,366,646 of NC_000068.7, read as the reverse complement.
GTCCAAACAGTCCTTTTATAGCCGCCAGGCTCCCGCCTGGCTGTTGCTAGGTAACTGTTGGGTGGAGCCTAGAAGAAAAGTTAACATTTACTCCAGATGCTTGCAATGATGAAGCCAATATCTCGGAAAACAGAATATATGGAGAGAGAGAGAATCTGAGCCATTGATGGCTGTCAGACTCCTGGCTCAAGGAAAGTTCTCATCTTTCCTTTTTTGACTTTTCCATGACCCCATCCCCCAATTGGGCTGAACCACCAATCTACACAAGTCCTTTTTTTTTTTTTTTTTCAAATTTTCAGCATTTTTTTTTTTGATGTTATGAGGCTCAATACCTATTGCCAATATGCAAATCTCATTGATTTCCAACATTCATTTCTCTAATTACTAACATACTTAAGAAGGCTTATATCTTCTGTGTAGATGCTTGAATTTGGAAGCAGTTGGCTTTATCCATGGTTATCTTTAGAATTTGTATGCCATTTTATCCTATTCACCCATGTGTATACTGAGTATCATGCTCCTTCCCCATCCGCTGCTTACCCTTTTGATTTGTTAAAACAGCATCTCACTATGTATCCCTGGCATGTCTGAAACTCACTGTGGAGACCAGGGTGATCTCAAACTTGTAGCATCCTTGTATCTCTGCCTCCCAGGTGATAGGATAATAAGTATGTAAGTATAAGACATGTCTAGTTTTAACTAGGGTTTCTTTGTGTGGAGGGCGGGCTGTGCATGCAGGTGCTGATGCTGGTGTGTGAGGCCAGGGGCCAGCCTCAAATGCTGACTTCTTTGTTCAGCTTGTCCTCTTTGTGTTATGAGACAAGGTTTCTCATTGGGACCCGGCTCTCGAACATTAGGCTAAGGTGGCTGGGCAGCAAGCCCTCGGGAGTTCCCCTGTCTAGACATCCTCATTGCTGGGATTAGGAGTTTGAGCCGCAGTGCCTGGATTTTTAACACAGATGCTAGAGTTCAAATTCTGGTCCTCACACTTGTACAGTGAGCATTTTACCCACCAAGCTATCTCTCCAGCCTCAACTTACATTTCTAACTCTACAGTTTTAAAATTTTTATCATAATGGATTTTCAAATCTACTTAAATGAGTCTTAATATACTAATAGTTTTCTCTTATGTTGTATTCAGAAGTTAAAACTTTTAGCCCACATAACATTGATTGCCATGTCTAGTACGAGAAAGGAAATCATTTTGCCCTTTCCTGGAGGCCATGTTTTTAGACCCATTTATTACACATTCATTTATTTACCATTCATTAAAATGCCTGCTCAGCTTTACTGCCTAATGTCTATCACTGCCTTGATGACACTGTCTCCGTCCTATACTTTTACTTTAAGTCTTAGTATTTGATAAACGTGATTCTCACTTTTCAAAAATCTATTAGTTCTTGATTCATCAAATTAAGTACAGAGCCATTTTTGTGAACTTTACTAGTATAAGATAACTATTGAGATATTGACTGAAATTGCATTGAATTTTGTTATTAAGGGATTGATGACTGCTGTCTTGAATATTTTTATCATCATATTAATAAACAAACACAGAATAAAATACTGTATTGCCCATTCATTTATGTGTCATCTATATTTCAGCTGTTACCCAGGAAGAATCCAGAATCTTTTGTTAGGTTTATTGGTAAAAACTTTGTATATTATACTGCTCTTGTGTGTGTTTATCACCTGTTGTTTATATGTAACTTAGCACATTGTATTTTTCCAGTTGTTGCACCAAACTCTCTTATTACATCCAATAGTTTGTCTTAAAGCATTTCTTCAGTTTCCTCTGAAAACAATCTTATCACACCATCTTATTTCCTTTCCTATCCATTCATTTAATTTCTTCCTGTACTGGCTTGAGCATGTGATAAAAGTTGACTAGAAATAGTGACAGCAGGCTGCCCTTGCTTTTTATCCTGCCAGGAGAGGAATACTCTCAACAACCCCCCAGCTTGTGTATTTGTTGTAGGTTTTTTTTTTTTTTTCTTTTTCTTTTTCTTGTCTCAGTACCAGAGATAAAGCCCACATTAGGCAAGGACTGAGCTATAACCGTCACCTTTAAGGCTATTTGTTTTGTTTTTTAGTTTGGTTTTTCAAGACAGGGTTTCTCAGTGTAGCTCTGGCTGTCCTGAAACTCGAAGAGATCTGCCTGTCTCTGCTTCCCAAGTGCTGAGATTGAAGGCATGACCCACTATAGGATCTTGCTACAGACAGTAAGCAAATATGAGCCCTTCCTATCCCAAATGGTGACATTAGAAGCACGTGCTGGCATGGCCAGGAATCAGCTTCAAGCGACATAACTCCTCAGATATCATCCACCTTATTTTCTGAGATAGGACCTTTCACTGGCCTAGAGCTTACAAATTACACTAGGCTGAGCATCCTGGGCTCCTTCCACATCGACCTCCCCACTCCAGCAGGTTCTGGGGTTGGATGCTCATGCTTTATGACAAGCACTTCACCAGCTGAGCCATCCTCCAGGCCCTGCTCTAAGGTTTTGATGGTAGATGTCCTAGTTTGCTTTCAGTTGTTGTAATGAATGCCATGACCACAAGCACCTTAGGGAGGAAGGGGTCTATTAGACTTATAGGTTACATCTACCATCAAGAGAAAACAGGGTCTTCCAGGGTTTGACTGGCTTTAACGATTGATCTCCTGGGCTCCTGTCTGGGTCACATCATCTCTATCCCCTAATTTCTGGTTTCCTTTCATTGAACTGTGAAGCCATTCATTAAAACCTCACCTTTCTGAACCATCTGCTTTCTGAAATTAATCTAAATTACCCTTTTGCCCCCTCTGAGGGTAGGATGTAGCATTATAGCTCAGGCAGGCTTTGGGTGTGAATCTGCCTGCCTTTGCCTCTGCTCTAATTTTTTTTCTTTATTCACCAAGGAATCCAGTGCTCCAGAATAGATCTACAAGCAGAATCCCAACTCAGTAGTGTCCGTGTCAGCCTCTGCCTATGTGCAGTCTCGCCAACCTTTATGTTAAAGTTTACAGTGGAGCTCAAGGTCCCCTTGAGTGGTTGTCTTTAGAAGAACTTTCCAGGTGATGTTTGGGACCATCCTGCGGCCCAGGAGAACTTCAGTGCACTGGGAGGCCTACAGTCCCCTCTAGTTGCATCTTATTTTCACCTGTTAACAGATATGTAGTTCAGACACTGCAGCTTGGGGTGCCCTCCGAAACCACACAAGTGTAGTGGCAAATATGCTCAGGCATTTTTAGAGGGGCGGTGGGTCTTCTCTTTCCAGATGGCTCACCACAACAAGGTAATCCCACTTCGTGTTACTGCTGATTGAATTCTTCCCTGAGAGGGAACGTGTATGAGACCCATGAACATTTGATGTATGGATAGTTCTAAACAGCCTGACTTGGAAAAGATTAAAACAACCGTGCATTCACAATCTCTGGACCACTTCACCAGCAGGATCATGGTTTTAATCTGCTCCAGGTGGCTCAACTCAGAAAGGCATATATTCCTCAGCATCTTCAATTAATGCTAAGTGCAATCAGAGTTGGCAGGGTTCAGAGGGTTCTGGCACATTCAAAGGACAGACACAGAATCTCCCTGCCAAGTCCTGGAGTACTGTCTTTGGGGCTGCACTGTTCATAATCAAAAGCTACTGTGATTAATGAGCTACAGGCAATGGGGAATCCCCTATCTTAAAGAATCAGAACCATGGCAGAAAAACTAAGAGCAAATTATTACATAGCTTGTCCCATAGCCTTGGGTTTCTTGACCTCAAATGCTTTGTGCAACTCTTTCTTTGGGGGCCTCTGCCACATAAACAGCTACAGTCTGATTGCTCTGTGTTATTGGCTGGCTCAGGGATTGCTGCTGACCTGCATCAGTGGGTGTGTTTGCCTGATGATGCTCAGAGGCACTGGGAGCTGGCCACATTTAAAAGTAAGATAGCACTCTCAAATGCTAGGCTTAGGAAGAAATCATTTAACTGACTTCGCCATTGCCTGCTTGATTGGCTTCTGGTCTGAGGAACAGGAAGTATGAGCATGGTAGATGTCGAGAGTCACTGCCACTTGGGCACTGTCTTCAGTAAGTCACAAAACTGTCACATACCTCAGAGGGGTAAAATCAGAATTGAGAGGATTTTTTTCCTGTCATCTGATGGCTATGGTCAGAATTCCACTGGAAACAAGAAAACTAGTATTGCAGAAGGATGAAAGTCTATTCCTTGAATTTAATGTCTCTTCAGAAATATTATCAACATGATAGATTAAAAAGCATCTCTAGAAACCATAATATATTTACATTTTTGATGATGTAGGTTATCTCAGCCTTGTGACTATCAAGAGGTCATCAAAAGACATGATAACAGGGTGTACTTCTTTTCAGTCAAGTCAAAGGCAGTAACTCCTTGGTGATTGCTTTTCTTTTCAATTTTACAAGTGACTAAAGTTGATATTTAAATTGGGTTTCACTCCTCATTGAAAAATGGCACACTGATTTCACTGTGCGTTGTTTTAAAGGTGGGAAAAATGGAGTCAATTTTATTTTATCACACACATAACATAAAAGTCTGTGTAATTACTTTATGAGATTCCTCATCAGCTGGACATGTTGTAAATATCATGTTCCACAGTTTATAGATGGAGAAAAACAACCACATGGAGGCTAAGTTGCCCATGTTCATGTTACAACGGCAGCAACAGAAACGCACCTAAGATGGTATTTCTAAACAAATCTCCATTTCCACCTCACAAGTAGACTCTGAGCTCACCAGCCCTGACCTGCAGGTAAGACCTCTAGAAATGGCAATGACATCCCAGAACTGGAGACCATTTCCACATGTGTGCTCCAATCTGCCCCATGAGATGGTGCCATTTTCTCTGGAGCAACTGGTAACCAGTGTCTTGTTCTATTGCCGACAACATAATAACTGACTGTGATCCACTTAGCACAGTCCAAGAAATTGGATAATTCCTGAAGAATGGGAGTAAATGCAAAAGCAAATTCCAAAGGGTCGGGACCAACCCCCCCACTAGTCTGTAACTTGGTGTGATGGCTTGTATATTCTTGGACCAGGGAGTGGCACTATTTGGAGGTGTGGCCTTGTTGGCATAGGTGTGACCTGGTTGGAGTAGGTGTGTCACTGTGGGTGTGGGAATAAGATCCTCACCCCAGTTGCCTGGAAGTTAGTCTTCCTCTGTGAGGAGCCGCCCTCACATTTGCCATTATAAGATGGCACTGACAGCTGTGTTCTAAGTGGAAAACATAGTCTGCACACATGCAGGGGCAGTTTTCCCACCATGTGTTCTGCCTTTCCCGTGATGACAACTGGGCCGATGGGCTGCAGCCAATCAGGGAGTAATACATCCTAGGTGGAGGATAATTCTCCTTAAAAAGGGATGGGGTTTCGCCATTTGCTTGCTTGCTCTCTTGCACTCTGGCTCCTGAAGATGTAAGCAATAAAGCTTTGCCGCAGAAGATTCTGGTTTGTTGCGTCTTTCCTGGCCGGTCGTGAGAACGCGTCTAATAACAATTGGTGCCGAAACCCGGGACGGGACGAGAAATTCCGGGACAAGGAATTCCGGGACGAGAAAAAACTCGGGACTGGCGCAAGGAAGATCCCTCATTCCAGAACCAGAACTGCGGGTCGCGGTAATAAAGGTTCCCGTAAAGCAGACTGTTAAGAAGGATTCAACTGCATGAATTCAGAACTTTTCAGCTGGGGAACGAGAGTACCAGTGAGTACAGCTTTACGAGGTAAGCCTGGTCTTGAACTTTCTAAGGAAATTCAAGACAGTCTATCAGAAGTAAAGTGGAAAATAGCTTTATAAGGTATTGTGGGGAGCGGGTGTGGCGGCAGTCCCAAAGGCGCCAGGGACTGCAGCTAAGTCATATGACTTGCACCTGACTTCCTCATATAAGACACAAACATCTTGAGTGCTGCGCAGGTGTACCAGGATACAGGTGAATCCAATTTGGTGGAGATTTGCCCCTGCTGCCCTGATTAGCTGAAGCCTCGTGACTGGCGAGGGGGCGTGGCCTGCGGTGCGTGGATGAGAGAGAGTATAAAAGGAGTGAGAGGCCCAGGGTTCGGGGGAGATATAAAAACAAGGGAGATATATAAACAAGGGAGATATAAACAAGGGAGATATAAAAACAAGGGAGATATAAACAAGGGAGATATAAACAAGAAGAAACAGGACTGAATAAATGTGTGCAGAAGGATCCTGTAGCAGCGTCGTTCTTCCTGGCCAGTTGAGCGCGCGCAACAAGTGGTGCTGAAACCCGGGAAAAGAAACATCTTCAGGCACAAGCGAAGACCCCCTGCTACAGGGAGGATTCAGAACTGCATCACGGGGAATGGTGGTAAAGAAGTGTTCCTGTAAAACAGACTGTTGAGAAGGATCTGGCGTGGATTCAGAACTCTTCAGCTGGGGAACGGTACTGATGAAGAGAAAGAAGAAAGATGAGGACGGAATAAACTGCTGTTAGAAGGACTGGTGGTCGCGTCGTTCTTGCTGGTCGAGAGCGGGCGCGACAATTGGTGGCCCGTACGGGGAACCGACTCCCCCACCGAGTTCAGAACTTTCAGCAGTCAGTGGTTGCCGGCAGGGTAAGTTCACAGTGAGTGAAACTTGGGACCCCAGGAGTTTGGGAAGGACCTCGGATAAAATAGAGGTGAGCATAAAGTTGCCAGGAAGTAGGCACAAAGTAACCCAGGAGTTTGGGAAGGACCTCGGATAAAATAGAGGCAAATATAAAGTTGCCAGGAAGCAGGCACAAGGTAACGAAAGGTTCCTGGTTTGGGGACAAGTTAAGGAACTATGATAACCTCAGTGTAGTGATCAATAGATCCTCGCTGTGTAGTTATGCTTTTTTCTCCCATTGACCCTTTGTGGGTAGGTCTGATAGTTTTGGTCTTGTTTGTTCTGATATATGGACTCTGTTACTGTTTGAAACTGTGTGTAGAGGCAGTCAAGACAGGTCAGAAAATCCTTATAGAGCAACAAGAAAGTATGTCGGAGGAAGAGAAGGGCTTAAAAAGAAAAAGGAAAAAGAAAGGAGACACAGTGTTATCAGGTGGACATAAAGGACAAAATAAAAGAGCTGAGGCAGAGGAGGAAGGCGAATTAGCTTTTGCTCCCCCTCCCTATGCCTCCTCGTCAGCCATCTATGGGCAGACCTTCTGTCCGGAGGTCTGGAAAGAGGATAGATTCTCCTTGCTGGGATGTCCTATTTTCACTGATCAAGCTGAATTTGCATGGGATAGAGATATGCTGCTTGGTCAAGGTCGCTTTGCACAACAACAAACAGGATATCCAGTGCAGGTGTTTGAGCAGGTGAATCAGATTGCCATAAGGGCGCAGAAATCATTGCCTATCAGAGGGGAAACTAGTGAAAACTTGACTCTCGTATTGACTCCCCAGATGGACACAGAGGTGATTGAGGTTATGGTCTCATCACCACGAGGTATTGTGTCCATCCCCCCTGGGGATCGAGTAGATCAGGTGTTGACGTGGGCGAGAGGGTCTGTTTGTGTGTTTCTACAGGACCAGACGGAACCTCTTTGGGTGCCGGAGAGATTGGTGAGACGCTGCAAGAATGAGGCTCCTGATCCAGTTGCCCCTGTGGATGTGGTGGATGATCCCACAAGCACAAACGATGGAGCCGAGATGGGAGATCCTTTCGGTATTCCAGAAGCCGATACCAGCTCGACATGATATTCTTTCCACGCTTTTTGATCCCTGAATTTCCCTTAAAGAGATAGCCCCTCTGGCTATCTATCCCTTGCTTTAGGGAAGATGAGCGGGGGTGAGAGCCCTGGGATGTATGCTTGTTATAGTGTGTGTGTGTGTGTGTGTGTGTGTGTGTGTTTTGTGTTTGGCACATGTGTTAGGTGCAGAGTGTGCGGCCCGCATTTTCGCCATGGTAGCATAGGCTTTTGCTGCAGTGGTGGCGGGACAATCTCCTCAGATTCGGTTTGCCGCTCTAAAAGAAATTATGCTGCGTTATGCCGTGGGGTGCGAGGCTAAGCACTGCACAGAGGATAGCTTGCTGTTGGCATCCTGTGGAAGGCACGTCTGATTGCATGAAGGTTCAGTGTCCTAGTTCCCTTCCCTCAGGAAAAACGACACGGGAGCTGGCCAAGACCTCTCTGGGTGATGAGCCTAAGGGATGGTTTTGTGTAGGGCCCCTATGCTTGCACACTGGGGATCAGACCTCTACCTTCACCCATGAGGCTTGCTTGCAGCAATTAAGATCTGGCCATAGGTTAATTAACATCCTGGCCCTTTGATGCACCTGCCGCAAGCAAAACACAATCTCCCCAGGTGTGGCTTGGCATGATTGAGAGGTAGTCAGTGATAAGACTCCCTGGGCATGTCACCAACCTAAGACAGGGATCAAACCAATGCTGTTTGTCACCCAAGGACGGGTAAGGGGCATGGCTGTGGGGGGCTATCTACAGACATTCTCTCTGCCAAAAAAGAAAAAAGGGGGAATTGTGGGGAGCGGGTGTGGCGGCAGTCCCAAAGGCGCCAGGGACTGCAGCTAAGTCATATGACTTGCACCTGACTTCCTCATATAAGACACAAACATCTTGAGTGCTGCGCAGGTGTACCAGGATACAGGTGAATCCAATTTGGTGGAGATTTGCCCCTGCTGCCCTGATTAGCTGAAGCCTCGTGACTGGCGAGGGGGCGTGGCCTGCGGTGCGTGGATGAGAGAGAGTATAAAAGGAGTGAGAGGCCCAGGGTTCGGGGGAGATATAAAAACAAGGGAGATATATAAACAAGGGAGATATAAACAAGGGAGATATAAAAACAAGGGAGATATAAACAAGGGAGATATAAACAAGAAGAAACAGGACTGAATAAATGTGTGCAGAAGGATCCTGTAGCAGCGTCGTTCTTGCTGGTCGAGAGCGGGCGCGACAAGGTATGTTTGGCCTTGAACTTTTTCTAGTGTTAAAAGCCCTTTTGTTCCTTTTCACATGTTATCAAGTGGTTAAGGCAGGGAGGATTCTAGAGGAAATTCAGGACAAGCTATCAGAAGTAAAGCGGGGAGAGAGAGTAGGAGCAAAGAGGAAATATGGTACACAAAATAAGTATACAGGCCTTTCCAAGGGTCTTGAACCCGAGGAAAAGTTAAGGTTAGGTAGGAATACCTGGAGAGAGATTAGAAGAAAAAGAGGAAAAAGGGAAAAGAAGAAAGATCAATTAGCGGAGGTCTCTAGGAAAAGGAGCCTGTGCTCATCGCTGGATGGGCTCGGGGAGCCAGCTCTTAGTAGCTTTGAAGCAGATGAAGAATTCTCCTCTGAGGAAACAGACTGGGAGGAAGAAGCAGCTCATTATGAGAAAAAAGGGTACCAGCCAGGTAAAGTGCTAGCTAATCAGTTAAGGAAGCCAAAAGCGGCTGGCAAAGGCCAGCTTGCTGCTTGGCCTCTTGGCAGTCGGCTTCAAGGTCATAGTGCACCTCCACCCTATGCTGAGCCCCCGCCCTGCGTAGTGCATCAGCCCTGCGCAGAGAGGCAATGGACAGAGAGGCAATGCACAGACTCGTTTATTCCAAAGGAGGAACAAAGGAAAATACAACAGGCATTTCCGGTCTTTGAAGGAGCCGAGGGTGGGCGTGTCCACGCTCCGGTAGCGTATATACAGATTAAAGAGCTTGCCGAGTCGGTCCGTAACTATGGAGTCAGTGCTAATTTCACTATAGCACAAGTGGAAAGGCTTGCGAATCACGCTATGACTCCTGGTGATTGGCAGACGGTAGTAAAAGCTGTAGCCCCCAGTATGGGAATGTATCTTGAGTGGAAAGCCTTGTGGCAGGACTCCTGCCAGACGCAGGCAAGGGCCAATGCCACCATGGAAGGGGATCAGAGAACGTGGACTTTTGAATTACTTACAGGTCAGGGACAACACGCTGCTAACCAGACAAATTATCATTGGGGAGCATATGCTCAGATCTCAGCTGCTGCTGTTAAGGCATGGAAAGCACTACCTAAGAAGGGAGAGGCAAGTGGGCAGTTGACCAAGATTACTCAAGGTGCACAAGAGTCCTTCTCAGATTTTGTGGCCAGAATGACAGAGGCAGCAGGGTGTATTTTTGGAGAGTCAGAGCAAGCTGCGCCTCTGATAAAACAGCTAATCTATGAGCAAGCCACAAAGGAGTGCCGAGCGGCCATAGCCCCAAGAAAGAACAAAGGTTTACAAGACTGGCTCAGGGTCTGTCGGGAGCTTGGGGGACCTCTCACCAATGCAGGCTTAGCGGCCGCCATCCTCCAATCTCAGAACCGCTCCATGGGCAGAAATAATCAGAGGACATGTTTTAACTGCAGGAAGCCTGGGCATCTTAAGAAAGATTGCAGAGCTCCAGGTAAACAGGGAGGGACCCTCACTCTTTGCTCTAAGTGTGGCAAGGGTTATCATAGAGCTGACCAGTGTCGCTCTGTGAGGGATATAAAGGGCAGAATTCTTCCCCCACCTGATAGTCAATCAGCTTATGTGCCAAAAAACGGGTCATCGGGCCCTCGGTCCCAGGGCCCTCAAAGATATGGGAACCGGTTTGTCAGGACCCAGGAAGCAGTCAGAGAGGCGACCCAGGAAGACCCACAAAGGTGGACCTGCGTGCCGCCTCCGACTTCCTACTAATGCCTCAAATGAGTATTCAGCCGGTGCCAGTGGAGCCTATACCATCCTTGCCCTGGAACCATGGGCCTTATTCTCGGCCGGGGTTCACTCACCTTGCAGGGCTTAGTAGTCCACCCTGGAGTTATGGATTGTCAACATTCCCCTGAAATACAGGTCCTGTGCTCAAGCCCTAAAGGCGTTTTTTCTATTAGCAAAGGAGATAGGATGGCTCAGCTGCTGCTCCTCCCTGATAATACCAGGGAGAAATTTGCAGGACCTGAGATAAAGAAAATGGGCTCCTCCAGAAATGATTCTGCCTATTTGGTTGTAAGGAAAAGGGTTAGGACGTCAAGAGCAAGGAAGGACAGAGCCCATATCACCTAATATCTAATGATTGGGCAGTTTTAGTTACCTCCTTTTCAGGACAAATAGATAACCATTATCCAAAACATCCACTTTTACAGTTTGTCCAAAATCAATCTGTTGTGTTTCCACAAATAACAGTAAGAAACCCACTTAAAAATGGGATTGTGGTATATACTGATGGATCAAAAACTGGTATAGGTGCCTATGTGGCTAATGGTAAAGTGGTATCCAAACAATATAATGAAAATTCACCTCAAGTGGTAGAATGTTTAGTGGTTTTAGAAGTTTTAAAAACCTTTTTAGAACCCCTTAATATTGTGTCAGATTCCTGTTATGTGGTCAATGCAGTAAATCTTTTAGAAGTGGCTGGGATGTGAATAAAAGTTTCCGGGATTGTGCGTTACTTCCATTCAGTATGAGAAATTTACTAGGGCAGCTAATTTGTCAAAAGGTCTTTCTCAGTATATGTTACAGAATTGGACGGCTGAATTTGAACAGACCCTTCGGGAATTGAGACTTCAGGTCAACTCCAAGCGCTTGGACCTGTCCCTGATCAAAGGATTACCCAATTGGATCTCCTCAGCATTTTCCTTCTTTAAAGAATGGATGGGGGTGGGATTATGTGGAGATACACTTTGCTGTGGATTAGTGTTGCTTCTTTGGTTGGTCTGTAAGCTTAAGGCCCAAACTAGGAGAGACAAGGTGGTTATTGCCCAGGCGCTTGCAGCTCTAGAACATGGTGCTCCCCCTGATATATGGTTATCTATGCTTAGGCAATAGGTCGCTGGCCACTCAGCTCTTACATCTCACGAGGCTAGACTCATTGCACGGGATAGAGTGAGTGTGCTTCAGCAGCCCGAGAGAGTTGCACGGCTAAGCACTGCAATGGAAAGGCTCTGCGGCATATATGAGCCTATTCTAGGGAGACATGTCATCTTTCATGAAGGTTCAGTGTCCTAGTTCCCTTCCCCCAGGCAAAACGACACGGGAGCAGGTCAGGGTTGCTCTGGGTAAAAGCCTGTGAGCCTAAGAGCTAATCCTGTACATGGCTCCTTTACCTGCACACTGGGGATTTGACCTCTATCTCCACTCTCATTAATATGGGTGGCCTATTGCTCTTATTAAAAGAAAAGGGGGATCTGTGAGGAGCCGCCCTCACATTTGCCATTATAAGATGGCACTGACAGCTGTGTTCTAAGTGGAAAACATAGTCTGCACACATGCAGGGGCAGTTTTCCCACCATGTGTTCTGCCTTTCCCGTGATGACAACTGGGCCGATGGGCTGCAGCCAATCAGGGAGTAATACATCCTAGGTGGAGGATAATTCTCCTTAAAAAGGGATGGGGTTTCGCCATTTGCTTGCTTGCTCTCTTGCACTCTGGCTCCTGAAGATGTAAGCAATAAAGCTTTGCCGCAGAAGATTCTGGTTTGTTGCGTCTTTCCTGGCCGGTCGTGAGAACGCGTCTAATAACATTCCACTAGCAGTCTTTGGATGAAGATGTAGAACTCTCAGCTCTGCCTGCGCCATGACAGCCTGGATGCTGCCATGCTCCCACCTTGATGATAATGGACTGAACCTCTGAACCTGTAAGCCAGCCCCAATTAAATGTTGTTTTTATAAGACTTGCCTTGGTCATGGTGTCTGTTCACAGCAGTAAAACCCTAACTAAGACACGTGGCATGAAGGTACCCAGGATGCTCTCGCTGCTCCCTCCCGTGTAACCTTTCCTATGCAGTCCCCTTGGATTTCACTTGCTCACAGACAAAGCCTTTGAGGATGAGGTTACTTATGTCTGCAGTATCCACAACCAGTTTCCCAGTCCCTCCATCTGTCACCCTTCAGGTCACTCTCCCACACTCATTGTGGAACTTTTAGTTGTGATTTTCTGATGATCTAAGTGTTCATGTAAATGCTGTACAGCGCCATCTGATCCTAGTATCTAATCCTTTCCACTGCCAATCAGGAAACAAGGACACTCATGCTCACAAGCCGTGGGCCAGAGCATCTGAATAAGTGACAAACCCGGAGTTTCCCATCTCAAGCAGATGAAGTAAAACTTCACCTGCAGAAGGGGAATCACCTCTATGATTAGGGAAGGAGATCCTAAACTTAAGGTGTTTTATCTGTGTCAAGGCAGAACTTCTAAGCCTTTTGTTGAAACTGCTGGGTAAAAAAAAAAAGTTCTAAAATTTTCTCTTGAGTACAAGTAAATGGAAATTATTAATAACCCATTCAGTCTAATTTAACCTGTATGCATTATCATGTGTGTGACTCCCGAGTCTGCACGCAGCTGTGCTGCTGTGGTTTAGTGGCTGTAGCAGTTTTTGATAGGAGTCTTACTGCAGGAAGCCAGTCCCCCTAGGAACCATGGTGCTTGGCCCAGGGAATTATTTTCTGTTTCACTTCCATTTGTCTCATCTAGTTTTTGTTTCTCATTCTTTCAATTATTTATTTGGATTAAATTTTGGTGGCTTTCATATTCCATTTTCTCCCTTAATTGGATCTTAAAATTATGCCTACATTTTCATTTCTAGTGGTTGCTCTGTTGATTGCCACCATGTCCATAATTTACCTCAGCCTGTTACCCTCTTCCCACAGAAAACCCTCAGCTGGGACCCTCCGCTGAGCGGACTCCTGTCTTTGTGCCACTGTTGTTAAACATCTTACCTCAGCATAGACAGCAACTCAAGATGCATGGTTTAATTTGTGCTTCCAGCTGTCAAATGACCTATAAAGAAGTTTGATCATCAACAACAAATATGCATATGCTCAAGTATGGATTCTACATGTATGAGAAAACATGATGTATCTGGCTTATTGCACTTAACATGATGATCACCACTTCTATCCATCCCCCTGGAAGCATTCTATTCTTCTTTACAACTAGAGAAAACTCCGTTGTATATTTCACCATGTCTTGTTTATCTATCAGTCTGCTGAGGGTTCCCTGTCTTTGTGATTGTAACATTTATCGTTGACAGATATTTCTAATTATAGAATTCCAGGTCAACTTCCTTTTGTCTTTTCCCAGTAGCATGTTCAACACATCCTTCCATTGATTTCTGGCTTACATTGTGTCTTATGAGAAGTCAACACTTAATTTTCACACTGCTGTTTGGTTTTCAACATTTTAAACACAATGTGTCTCGACATGGCTGATGTTCTGCCTATTTTATTTGAAATTTGTTACTATTTCTGAATCTTTGAGTTTGGAATGTTCAGTTGTTATTTTCTTACTTGTCACACTTGTGGGATAGTTTTTTTTTTTTTTTTTTTAACCAGGTAAGTCATCTCCCTGGCCCTTCAGTGCCTTTTATATTCAAGAATAAGAAGTCTACAACTGTAAGAACATGAATATGGATGGACAATATCAGCAACGTTATTGACTTGTTTCTCGGTAGATACAAAGAAAGGAGTTTATGGTTAATAAGGTCTTTATTTATCCAGTGTATTTTATTTTGATGTTTTAACACAGCTTCACTATGTTTGTTGCACAGGTTGCTCCACCTGTCTCATCTGGGATTACAGGCATGTACCACCATGCTGGGCATGGTGTGCTTATATGTGGTAGTTGATACAATCACATTATGCAACATTGACTGACTTTGTTAGGTCATCTCTTGGGGGTGGGGAAGTTCTGTGGTTTCACTTCCTTACTGGACCTGTATCATTGAGCTAATTATATTAGTAAAACAATTCACCCCCACATGAACCATTAATGAAGTGCCTCCATTATGCATGTATATTCCTTAGCATGGCCTGAGCAATTCTCCATAAATCCCAGCATGCAAAGCGCTGACAAGTCAAGGCAGATGAAGCTCCTCTTTGGTGGAGGAGGCTAGCTTCCTGTATTGTGACACAGGGTGTGCATGGAGTTTCCTTTTGTAAAGCTGAGATACTGTGGCTTCCAGACAATAGGAGATGACCACAGAACTCACAAGACAACCAAGGCAAGTCTGGTGGGGAACATGGGAAGGAAGAGTGGTTCTTTTTCATCTTTTTGTAAACTTTCTGGGAAATTATCTTTCTGAAAGCTTCATTAAGAAGGAAATAACCATCCTTATTTTGGTCCATATTCTAAGACTTTTGAAACATGGAATGTGTTCCAGGAAAATGAAACAATATTCAAGTTCATTTCCTTAAGATTTCCTGATCTGGGGTCAAATGTGTTGCAGAAGGACTTAGGAAGTTCTGCTTTTCTTAACTACATGATCATTAATTTATTCAGTTGTACAAAATGATGGCTTTCCTTGTTATGTTTTTATGCATATGTATATTATATTTTAAACTTAATTCCTCCGCTTTTCACTGAGAAAGCTGTGTACAGAGACAGAAGTACCTGCAAGAAGGGAGTGTATGTATGATGTCTTCGTTACAAGTGTAACGAGCCAGACCAAACTACGGGGAGAGAACTGTCTATAAAAACTGACTTGAGTTCTCTAGACTTAGGGTACTCAAGCATTTGAAAGCTATTGCTACTCCTTGGTTTAGAGCATTCTGAAGAAGCAGGGTCCAGTGCAGTCTTCTGACCAAACAAGTCTTGAACAGTGGCAGTGGCCCAGGAGCAAGATGAACCTCTGTCCCAACCGATCTTTTGGGAAGATGAAGGTATATCTTCTTATTTCCATGGATTCGCATGAGGAAGTGTGGATCCCAGAGGAAGCAAGGAGCTTTGAGGATACCCATAGGCCATCAAGCAAGTGATATGTGAGAAACAGTAGCAGTGTGAGCTCCTGGTGAGGTTACAGAGATATGTGACTTGTTGATCTAGGAGTGCTCTCTGCCGACAGATTGGCATGAAGCTAACTACCATGCAGGGAAAAGATATAGTCTAGCACACAAAGTCTAAAACATCAGACTAGGTCACCAGTATTAGAGAAAGCCAAGGCGAGTTTCATACAGAATTCTCTAAAGCAAAGGTCAGCTCTATCCCAACCATAGGTAGCCATATTTGTTCCCTTTCCATAGCTCTGACAAAATGCCTGACGTTGGATACTTTATAAAGAAGAGTTTTATGTAATTCATAGTTTGGAAGGTTGAAAGTCAAAACAGTTTGATGAAGGAAGGCATTGGCAAGGATCCCACTAATTGTCAAGTCATGGAGGGTGGCTTCACCATGGGACAGGTGTGAGAAAGAAATCACGGAGACAGTCAGGAATCAGGAGAGTAGGGAGGGGCTAATCTTAGATTTTCATAACAACATTATTAGGCCTAATCAGGTCTCCATGGTAACTGCCTAATGCCTTCTGAGAACAGTGTTCCCGATGACCTAACCACCTCTCACATACTCCATCTTAAAGGTCTCGGCACTCGGAGCACTCAGTCTACAACACTCGGAGGACAAAGTACATCCAAGTCAGAGCATTAGTATTATGTAAACACTTCCCTAATACAACCACTGCCTTTTCTTATCAAGCAGTACTCCTCTCTCTCTCTCTCTTTCTCTCTCTCTCTCTCTCTCTCTCTCTCTCTCTCTCTCTCTCTGTCATATGTGTGTGTGTGTGTGTGTGTGTGTGTGTGTGTGTTTCTTCTCTGTCTTCCTCTCCCCTACTCTCTCCTGGACCCATGAGTTGGTGCACAGTCCGTTGCTTCAACTTTCTAACTAAATCCAGTATGCTAGGGTGAGAAAGAAGAGAAACAATGAAAAATCAAAACACTCCACCCCGTACCTGAAAACTATGTGCCTCCCCCAGGCATTTTGCCAAAGACTGAAGGTGACCAGAAATGGTGCCTTCAGACTGAGAAATCACTAGTAAAGGAGAGTATCCCTTTGGCCTCACCGTGCTGGAAGGTACAGTTACAGAGTAAGCAATGTCCTTAAACTCTCCAGGAATCGAAATTCCTTAGAACACTGGAAACAACAAAAATTTATCTGAGAAAGATTGTCATCTGAGGAGGCTGACTTTCATACCCAAATTGGGGGTTTTAAGAAGCAAATTTGGACCAAGGATGCTGCAGCAGGTGTTTCCAGGTTCTTGGCAACAGAGCTATAAAGTATTTAATATAAAATAAGGTAAAAATAAATAAATAAATTTAGAATAAATGTAAAATTTTAAATAAAATATAAAATATTTAACTATAAAATATTTTGATAGAGTTTTTAACGGGCACTAGAAATTAACCTACCACTGAGATTGACTATGTTCATTCTACCATTTAAAAGAAATAAAGAAGAAAGAGAGCAATCACTGAGAGTCATGACTCCTCGCTTGTCATTGACATCTTTGACTATAACAGTAGGAAAGAATCGCTGACCTAGCAAGCCTGGATTAATACTGAGCTTTCTGCTTAGGAGACTCAACCCACAAAATCCTTTGGCTGTAGGCTGTGGGCAGAGGGCATTTTCCTAAAAGGAAGACACATAAAGGCTCACCTGAGCACATGCAAGGAGCAATCCATTAGCTCATTTGAATCCAATCTGTAGATCTGGAGGGCTGGAGGGCAGCGAGAACCATTTTGATACAGACAGAGACAGAATTTGCTCTATTTCAATTTTAGAATCTGTGCTAAAATGGGCAATTTAGAATAATAAAGCTATCATGTGCTTCTTGGTCTCTCCTGGCTTTTGAATTGTTGCATTTAGATCTTAACTCTTTGCTACGGATGCTTTGTCTGGAATATCTTACTGATGTGCTGACTTTGAATATATCCTGTTTATGGAGTGAGAGGGAATAATAACTGAGTGTCCTTTCATGAGGCTGATCCCTCATAGTGTGGTGGCAGCTTCCACGGGAAGGTGATCCATTTTGCCATTTAGTGTTTACCTCATTTCTGCTAATAAACTCCCCCAAATTGGCTCAAATGGACATTCCATTGGCTATCAGTGAAGAGACTAAGAGACACTTCCAGCTTGCACATTTCTTCTACTAGAAGGCTGGCGACAGAGCTTTGCAGGACTGAGCAGCCCCAGCATCTGGCACACAGACACTGGGAAAGACAGAGAAGACCTATCTAAGTGGATGATGTTTACGGATCCTACGTCAGTGGATTGCACAGCAGAGTCCCAGCCCCCAGCCCCCTGTTATCAGTACAGAATCCTGGGTCTCACCACACACCTACTTGATGGGTAGCCTTGGGAACAGGAGGATCCAGTTATCACCAGAATCCAGATGGTTCTCATGGCCAGTGAAAGTCAACTGTTTTCTCAGAGTGGGTGTCTAGAATGAGCCAAACAGACATCATGCATTAAATATCATGCATTAGATATCCAGATTAAGTTAGTGCAAGCTAACAATTGCTGGATGAAACATTGACCCCACACACACTTAATATATGTGTGTGTATACAAGTAAATGTATGTGTAGATACATTTAATATCTCATATCAAAGAAAAAGGAAAAAACAATTGAACTGAAATTGAACACAGGAAGTAAATAAATGATTTACTGAAAAAAAATCAAATGTTTAATATACATAAGACCTAACAGCTGCATGAAACCTGGACAATGGTCATTAAACAATCTGTTTTTCTTTAATTAGATTAGAATAATTAATATGCATAGTATGTGCTTTGTCTCAGATATTGTAGAGATTCTACTGACTTTGAATATATTCAGTTTATGGAGTAAGATGGGAAAAATAGCTGAGTGTTCTTTGATATGGCTGGTATTCACTCACCTTAAAAATGGACACTTAGAGTATTGGAATAGCTCTATTCTGAGGAATTAGCATATAGTATTTTTTATTAATTAAAAGCATACCTATATCTATAAACAGGAATAGTCTTATATTTATCATTTATATACACTTAAATTTTTACAACAATTAAAATATGTTCAATTTTGCTTTTGCACCAACATTTTGGCAACAGGTTACATGTGCAGGGGTGGGAAAGAGAAGGGTTAGTCATAACTTGTCAAAGTTCTCAGAACATGTAACTGGTACGCACTCAGTCCCAAATGGAATGCCCATATGACCCCCACCCCCACCCCCTGCAAGGCTCAAGAAACACCATGGAAGATGGGGGCATAAAAATGTAAGGACCTGAGTAAGAAATGGAGTATCTGTCATGGGGCACTGTCTTCTGTGCATGATGTGGCCGTTTTGTTCCTGAGCTTGCAGCTCTTCTGTGTACGAGACATGCACAAGATTGGACTCATCACCATCCTGCATTGGAGGGAGAAGAAGTTCACAAGGCCCCACCCCTTCCTAAAAGTCTGGCAGGCAGCTGATGGTTTCTAGGCAAAGAAGAAACATTTCTTTCGTGACATAAGGAGCCCATACTTCTATAAATAGCCCTTCCCTCATGTTCCTGTAAACAACCCTATTGAAACTCATTGGTGTGCTTGTGCGCTCTCTCTCTCTCTCTCTCTCTCTCTCTCTCTCTCTCTCTCATACACACACACATCATGACAGTAGAAGGGGTCTAGTTGGGAAAAGAAGGGGTAATGGGAGTGAATGTAATCAATTTGCATTATAGTCACACATAAAATGCCATAATGAAGCCCATTGTTAAATATAGTTAATATCTGCTAATAAAAACTTTTTAAAAAGATAAATTAATAAAATATTATACTATGTTATCTTTTGCAGAGTTGAAAATGGTGGCAGATATATATATCCTGATACGAAAAGCTCTCTAAAACACAAATGAAAGAGAAATTTGCAGCAAATTTTCTCACTTATGTAAGACAAAAATACATAATGTCTGCATACAAGTAGCACATACAATCTTCTATACAATATGTGTTTGGCAAATATCTAGCAAACTGGTAAATTTTACAATTTTATAACTTTTAAGATTCTTTGTTTGCTTGCAGTGCTGCGGACTAGTCATGTGGCTCTGTGCTTTTGATACAGGATGTGTATGGTACATGGGCAGGGAGCTACAGCCTTGCACACGCTAAGCAATGCTCTGCCACACAAGTACATACTTGGAAGGGTCTCTATTCTCTTTCGGTAGCTTGCTGTTCTGGGGAAAACATACCCCATTGGCCTTAGTAAATGATCTCAGCAATTGTTTGATGAATTACAATTATATAATTAATAAACTGGGCAGTTGGTGGCCAATTTCCCAGAGAGATGCCCAGTCAGGGCTCTCTCCAAGACTCATTGCCACCATAATGGTAAGGCACATCAGAGACAAACAAGCAGACATTGTAGGTCACCTTGCTTCTTAACCCCAGGTTTGATGCTCCAGATATTAGCATCTCAGTGCTCAGACATCCAGCCTACCGTTTGCTTCCATGTGCTCTGCCAGACCCTGGACACCCTGTGCCCCACCCTCCCCCAGCTCTGTTTTCAGTGCATGCTCATGTCCGTGTTTCCCAGTGATCCCTATAAAACTGTGACAGGAGTCTTGAAGCCAGATGTGCAATTACAAACTAAATGTTGGTGTCACACCCTTGATTGGTCTTTCAGGGCTCTTGCCTCAATGACAACCTTTTCTTTACCCAGCCTGCTAGGCTTCTCTCTGGCCTCGTACTCTCTTCTGTTAGTAAGTCACACAATTTCCAAGAAAACTTTTGATCCCCGGATGCTGCAGCCCCTGATCACTTGATCTGGCCCTACCCCATGCCTGGAGCAGTCTCCACTGACTTCTCCACATTGGCTCCATTTCTTTCTGGACAGACATGGAAAAGTGCCCTTTCTGGGGACATGCCAAAGTTCCCTTTAGTCCTTCTGCTGTCACTGGGAAACCTAAGGTCCTCAGATTTGAGCAATTTAAGAATCAGTATGGATCAAAGAAGACCAAGGCATACCTACTGCCTACATGAACCTGCCAGAACAAAGTAGTCATATCTTTATGACCTGGCATTCTGACCCTCAATCCTGTACTTGTGAAACTACTATTCCTGCCTTACCCTGATGTTGAGCCTGAAACCCAGGTGGGATCTCCCCCCCCCCTCCCCCCGGTCTCTCACAAGCAGGCAGTTATGGATGGAGGTGTTCCACTAGCTCATGCAATGCTCCCATCTGTATAACCTGCCCTTGCAGGACTGCGTAAGCTCTTGATACCAGGACATACTGCTTTCCCCCAGCCAGCACTCGTTTTTGTGATGTCATGATGCTGTTTTCCAGAGTTCTAGGTCATGGCAACCTGACTTTGGAAGTCATGAGTTAAAGCGTGTGTTTGCACTCTGAGCTGACTGTACAGAACAGGTCTCAGCTGGAACAGACAGGCCACTGTGGCACAGGCTTGCATTCTCACTAATCGAAGGGGGTGGCAGGATTGTGAGTTTGAGGCCAGCCTGGGCTGTATAGTGGGATCCTGTTGAAGAAGATCAGAAAAAGAGGGAGAGATGAGTGGGGAGCAGGACGAAGAGGAAGAGGAGGAGAGGGAGGAAAGGAAAGGGAGAGAGAGGGGAGGGAGAAGGGGAGGAGAAAGGGATGGGGAGAGATGTCCAGCAATCATAGGAGCCAAAAACTGCCTATAGTCATTCTGGGACCTTCTGAGCCAGCCTAGCAGTCTGGCCAGGTGCATCTTCCCCCCCCCGCCCCCCCCCCCCGCGAGGGATTACTGTCAGATTTAGAATAGAGAAATCATCTCACAAGTGTTCTAACCTGAGCTCAAGCATGAAGCGGCAGGTGTAAGAGGATGGCAACCCTCACCTACGGCAGGGCCCACTCCGCTTCTGTGCTTTGCCCCTCCATCTTGTTGCATCCTGATTTTGTTGCCTGGTTTTGTGTCCGGAGATCTTCATAGGCCAGGTGAACATCGCAGTGAAACGCGGTGGCTTTGTGCATAAGGGCTTCATTTTTCACAGCCATCCTTCTAATAAAAACTGTTTGAAGAAGGAGAGATTGAAGGTTTCTGAGGTTTAAGCCAGGTTGTCATCTAAATCATCATCTCTTCTGGACAAAGCAGCCATTGTCTGCGGGAGTTGGCATGACGGAGAAACCACAAGAGGGCGCACAAAGCCTCGGAATAAATGCTTCGTCTATCCTGGACGCTAAGGAGGCAGAATTGCCAACCCCAGCGCTGGAGGACTCTAACTCCTCCAGACATACGAATGTTCTAGAAGCCCTTCGAGGATGTTTTCATGGTTAGATAAAGAATAGCACTGCAAGTGCACAGAGGGGAGATGTAGGAGGAGTGTTGAGAAGAAAGGGAGTGATTGGCAGGAGAGAAGGGATAAGACAGGAAGACCAAAGGCAAGGAGAGAGGAGAGCCGGGTGGGTGGGAGGGACGGGTGGAGAGGAGACAGGAAAAGGAATGTCGCTTTTTATAGGGCCGAGAGACACGGAAGTCTGGTGTTTCTGTGGACCAGATGGTGTGGCAGGGGAAGGGACCAGGCTGCGGCTTCTCTGGGGGAGAAAGCTGGATGTCTCCCAGGTCTATGAAGTCTGAAGTATGGCGTGAGCTGTCTGAGTCTCTCAAGGGCTTTCCCAGCCTGTTTGCCAGCCTGCAAACTTACCCTTTCTTTGTTGTCACTTTAAAGTCACAACTTGCCTTGACCATGAACATCCATCCTCCTGGCAAACAAGGCCTCATTTTGACGTCAGCAGGCCATGAGGCAAGAGAAGGTGGGCCTGGTAGTAATGACTCCCAGCTGCTTCACGATCACATTTTATTACTGATTATGTAAAACTTTGAGATAATGGAAAAGGAAGTAAGTGGTTGGTTTTTGTTTTCCATTTAAAAATATGTCAGTCCAACAAGAATGGGTAATATTTTGCAAGCTCTTCCTGTATTTGGGGTAGAGATGTAACCTCTAACATTCAAGTGGCATGGGGAAGGAACTGGAATTATCTCTGTCACAGAGGTGAAGTGACTCACCCAAAGACACTTCGCAAGCAGCAAAGGCTGACTTCTGAGCCCAGATCTTGCAACTGCAGAGCCTGTAGCTTGACTAAAATTCATGTCTGTCCAGTGAGCCCAAATTTAAGAATCTATTTCCAAATACCTCTTTGTCATCCATGAATGGAGTTCTTAAATATCTTGACATTAGGACCCCTGTATAGTGTGTGTGTGTTTTAACCAAGTTTCTCAGAAAAAAACCTACAATCTCCATTGACCTTTTTTACAGAAATGATTAATTAGTTACAACAGACTACTGTGATTGGAGTGTTTTAAGCCCTGAGGCAAATTATCTTGGACTACTTTGGTGCCCTAAATAGTCAATTTTTTTGCCTGTTCTGAAAACATCCTGTAACTATTAGGTAAATCATTTTAGAATGTGCTATCAGGTCTCTGGCTTCCACTGATTCAGAAGCCATGAGGCTCAGCAGATACCATTTGAAACCTATAGCATTTGAAGCCTATAGCAGAAATGTCCCACTTTTCGGTAAGTACCTAATTCATGAAAAATGTCTTGAGTTATGACTTTCTTTTGTTGTGTTACTATAAAAAAACTTCATGAATCTGCTGTCATATTGCAACATGGAATCTAAAGTAACCTAAATCGGTGTTCCCAGGCCATGGTTACTCATATTTGTCTCCAAAATAAACTATCTCTTCTCTTTGAGATGAAGGCTATGTTTTCTACTTGACAGCAAAGTGTGACAGCAAAGTGTGTCCCATAAGTGTGTGTGTATGTATGTGGGTGAGCAGATGGGTGAGCAGGTGAATGGGCTGGTGGTGTGTGTGTGTACAGAGACCTACATCAGTATCTTTGTCCCTCACTCTTCACCTTGTAGTTTGAAACATGGTCTCTCACTGAACCTAGTGCATATAGATTGGCTTGACCAACTGACCAAGAAAGTTCCAGGGACTCTTGTCTCCTTGCCCTAGCATTCAGGCAGATACTCTGCACACCCAACTTTTTACAGGACTTATAGAGATGCAAATGGAGGTCCTAATGCCTGTTCTGACCATTTACCTACTAAGTGAAGATTTTTACCTGAGAAATTGCCTCGGGTTGCCTCTGTAGCTTTTATCTGTCTTTATTTCCTATATTATAAAATTAAAACAGGGAAGTCCCAATATTGAAACTTTACATTAAAAGATTGTCAGGCCGGGGGAGGAGGCTCAGTCAATAAAGTGCCTTCCATGCAAGCACAAGGACCTGGGTTCAGATCCTTCAGGTTCACAGCATCTTCACAAATCTAGAATGCAGCCATGTACAGCCTTAATCCCAGACTAGGGCCTAGGAAGGCAGAGGCAGATGGGCAACTGGAGCTTAATGGCTAGCCAGCCTAGCCAAATGGACAAGACCTAAGTTTAATAAAAGACACTGTCTCAACAACAACAACAAATTGGCAGTGCTAAGAATCAAACCCAAGGCTCTTTGCATTCTAGGTAAGTGCTCTAGACTGCTCTACAGCTCACAGATAATTACTAATCATTCAAGATGATAATAATAAACCTATCACATGTATGAACAATATAAATATTCTCACGAAAATATATTTCCAAAAGAAGTAGTAAAAGTACTCAGAAAAATGTTCAATTTTCTACTAAATATAAAGAACTATTATTTCCTATAGAACACACAGAAGATCACAAAAGAAAGACAGTCACGGAAGCCATTTTAAAATCCCACCGCTTACTGGGAACCACTGTTTTCTATCAGGAGAGAATGGAGCATTTCCTGCTGGGCTTTTGGGATCAGAGGACTTTCTCAATGAGGTGATGGAGCTGAGGAAGGGAAGGAGCAGCCTCCTGCCTGAAATCCCTGGCCAACCAGTTAAGTTCTTTGTCTCCCTTTTGAGGAATCTCTGAGAACTTTGCATGCTGGGAATCTGCAGTTTTCTCAGAGTTTTATGAACTTGCCAGGGAGCCTGTATTGATTGTACAGGGGTCTCAATGTCCCTGGCTCTTCACAGCTTTTCTAGAACACATAGAGTGTTCTAGAACAGCCTGCCTGCCTGTCCCAGCAAAGCAGTCAGTATGAAATCTGATGATCTGTAAAATATGAAATTTATAGAAACTTGGAGTTAGAAGAAATGCCAGAAGATACATAGAAGGCATGGTCAGTGAAGCTGGAACCACAGGGCTGCATTCCTTTAAAAGACAAACAACAACAAGGAAAGCCAGGCAGTGTAGAAATGTTTAATCCCAAGTCAATGTTTCTACCCCACCTTGATCACTCATTTCCTGGATAAAACACACAAGCACAACCTTTATATTTACAATAATCCTTAAACAGCACAAGAGCTGGGCAGGATCAACCCTCTATGCTACTAAAATCTATTTCCTATTGAGAACTGTGAGTTGTTACTTACTATGTTTTATCTGAGTTATTCTTAACTCCAACCGACTATCCCTTAGGGCCACGTTGTCTTGACTCCTAAACCATGGCATCTTTCTCTTCTTCCTCACCTTCTTCCCATCTTGTGGTTCTCTTCTGATCCCAAACCAGGGAACTCTAAACTCCGCCTGTGTCTCACCTGCCCAGTTATTGGCTGGCTGCGCCTTTATTCACTAATCAAAAATAACTTACGGGCAGGCTCACTGTGTCACTTAGGCCTAGTGCAGACTCTCTTGTCTCTGGGGCAACCAGGTCTTGGGTACCCGCACTTAGCATTATAATACACAGCAAAAGACCAAACCTCGTCAGCCAGGTGCCAGCACAGCTCTACTGGTGATCTTGCAAGCTCCTTAGCTCTCCGCTCATCAGTGGTTACCCAGAAGCCCTTGAAGAGATAGGATGGGTTGACAGCATGAGGAGAAGACCAGAAAACTTACTGAAAGAAATTAAGTCACCCAAAGAAAGAAAAGAAAAGAAGAGGAGAGGAGAGGAGAGGAGAGGAGAGGAGAGGAGAGGAGAGGAGAGGAGGGAAGGGAAGGGGAGGGAAGAGAAGAGAAGAGAAGAGAAGAGAAGAGAAGAGAAGAGAAGAGAAGAGAAGAGAAGAGAAGAGAAAAGAAAAAGTAAATTAGAAGGTTCTTGTATCTTTTTTGCTTTGTAGAGCTGCCCTAGCCCTTGCTGCTAGCCTACATACTGTGCATGCGCAAGGCCCTCTGCTCCCCAGCGCTGCAAATATCAATGACATTGTCTCTACTTTGCATAGCACGCTGAGGGCACTTAAGACACTCAAACTAGTTCAGGAGAGTGGCTTGTTCTTTTCTAGAAACTTGGTTCTTCTAATACTATTTTCTCCATGTGGACTGTAACAATTGACGAAGAGTGTGGCTGGCTTAACCCATCTAAGGCTCTGGGTCTATAAGCACTTGCACTTGGATCCCAAGGAAAGCGTCTTCCTTGTATTACAGGCTGCTGACTGCCAGCAAGTTTCTGAAGTCTGGTTTAACTGGACCGGAGTGGTTGTGAAGGCCAAGTGTCATTATTCGTATTCCACTATGTTTTTGTGGCAAGAGGAACAGGGGCAGGCTTCCAGGATCTTAGACCAGTTCTGGACTATCGTCCCCTTGTGTGTTATATCTGGTTTCTCCTTTGCTATTTTACATTTCAACAAAAGCCTTTCTCTCCTGAAGTTTATTTGGTCGATGTCATTTAAGAATGCAAAGTCGTGATTTGTGGTGGGAGAGATGTGTTAACTAGGTCCAAACTGCTATCAAATATCCCAAACATAAACCTCTTCTCGTAGAGTAGAAAAAGGAGCCAAGAGAGTCTTGAAAAGTTTGCTTTTCACTTTCTGAGGCCTTCCAATTTCTTGGTTGCAGCTGGATATTTTCTCAGAGTCCATGAACTGCCCTTGCAAAGGAGAGGCATGACCTGCAGAGCTGCCCAACGTGGGGAAGGGAGAGCCAGATTCTTCAGGAAACAGCAGCCCTGCGGCCTGGCCCTAGTGTTTGGGGGAACACAGATAGGTCTCTCTCTGCCAAGGACAGGAGAATCCCTGAGCAAATTAGACTCTCCAGAAAGACACTTCAACAAGGTTTTTGGGTTTTTTTTTTTTTTTTTTTGGTTGTTGTTTTTTGGTTTTGGGGGGGGGTTCTGTTGGGTTTGTTTTGGTTTGTTTGGCGTCTTTGTTTGGTTTTGGTTTGTTTTTTTGGGGGGTTTTATTGTTTGTTGGCTTGGTTTGGTTTGGTTTTGGTTTGTCTGGTTTGGTTTTTTGAGTGTTTTGTTTTGTTTTACAGTACAGAAGTTTCCTGAATGCTAGACACTCTACTGCTAACTTCTGAACCTTGACCAGTAAAATGACTATATAGCTCCCAAGTTATCAACTCTTATGCAGTATATTTCACAAGTAGTTATTAAGCATCACCACCATCCGTGTTGGTATTAATTTGTCTTCTTGGAATTGATTTTTCTAGACAAAATAGGTATCGGCTATTTTCCAAAGAGCTTCTTGACTTACATGCTCAGTTCTTGGTGGAAAATGTTTCCTTTATGACAAAACAAAAAGCTTTTAAAACGCTGACTTCTTTGTGTGAGGGGGAGTGAGTATGGATGGATGTAAAAGGATACTGTGCATGAATTGATCTCATCTCCCATCTCTTCATGGGTCTACAAGACTGAACTCGCATCATCAGAGTTGACATCAGTCTTACCCTTTAGCCAGTGGGCCCTCTTACCAGCTCTCCTTTGTAATTTTTAAACCAATGTGTAGTGTTTTTTATTATAGGGTTTTTAATTTTCTCACTTATTTCTTGAGAATTTCAAAGATGTATACAATGAAATATGTTATTTACCACCCATTCCCTCTTGAAGCTCCTCTATGTTAAACCCACCACGACACCCTCCTAGCTTTTTCTTTGTCTTTTTAAATTACTTTTGATAACCCACTCAGTCCATTTAGTGCAAGCCACACACACATGGACGTGGGGCCACTAGAGCATGGGGAACCTACCAGTGGTCCTGTCGTCAACCAAGAATGATGATCTCTTCTGCTACTATGAGATGCCAGTAGCTCCATGGTACAGAGTGCATCCGGAGAACCTCCTGCTAGCGCTCTGCGGAGATCTCAGCTGACTTGGTCTTGTGCAGGTAAGTTGCTGTCAGTGTGTGATCATGATAGTCATGTTGTGTAGATGGCAGCACTTCACAGCACTGCCCAATCCTCTGGCTCTCCCGCTCTTTCTGCTTCCTTCCTAAGGTGCTCTTTGAGTTTCGGTGGTAGGAGAGTTAACATAAACATCCTGTTTAGGATTGACCATCAGCCTCTTTTCCTCAACATTTTAGCCAGTCTTCTATTTCTCCATTGACTGCTGCCCACTTCAAAAAGAAGCGTGTCTCTGACCAAGACTGAAAGCAGCCAGTCTGTCAGTTCGGAGAACTAGGCAGAAGGGGTAGAAAGACTTTGATTTGTTCTAGATAACTCATAGATCTCTGTGGATTTTTGATGCTCTCCTTTTGAGATGAGGAAGGAGTTCTGACCCAATAAGTGGGAGGGTGTCTTCCAGAGGGTGACAGGGATGCTGGGTGAGGAGAAAAGGCCAAAGACTGGCTCCTAGTAGCTGGGATTTGGAATAAATTGGTATGAATCACATCAGAGAGAGAGAGAGAGACTCTGAGCCCTGGGTACTGCTGCAGTCTGTGGAGCTTGACCTCTCAGTCTGTTCCACCCTCTAACTACAAATGCATAGCAGGGGTTGGGGGAGGGTTGGATGGTAGTTGGCGGTAGAGTCATACAGCTCTGAAATGGAAATGATTGAAAGACTGCCCTGGTTTGTGCTGGTACTCCATCCAGAGGGAAGTGTCCCTTCATTCTGGTTAAAAGAAATCCCTGCTATCAGCCAGTTTCTGATCTGGTCTAACTGAAGGAGAGTTCCTAAAAACTGCAAAGAAGGAGATACTGGCCCAGGGGTGGCACTTCCCACATGCCTCTGATGGAAGAGGCTGGTCCTGCTTGCCACTCAAGGCAAGTACTTACTGTAGTTTCAAGCTGATTTGAATGAACTCTTGGGGGTAAGTGGGTGGGATATGCAAGATAGATACAATACAGTATGTCTAAAGATGACCAAAGAATAAGTTATTTTCTTTTTGAAGACATTTCAAAAGTGAATTTCTTGGAGCTGATAGGATGGCTCATTGGGTAAAAGCACTTGCTAAGCAAGACTAGTGAAATAATGCTCTCACCAAAAGCCATAGGTTGCTAAATAAAAAGCCCAAAGTTGTACCAGACACACCAAAGCAACACACATTGTTGCCATTACTCTTGGTCATCCAGCAGAACTTAATGGTAAGGCCCTATTGCTAAAGACGCCATACACAGTGGTCATGGGCATGAAGTAGTCCAGTTGGTACTGACCAGGAAGCCTCCTTCCTGCTAGCTAGCTGCTACCTCTCATAGTACTGGAGAGTACTATGTAGGCTGCTTGGGAGGGGGAGGAGACTGTCATCCACAGTCTTACCCAAGTATGGATCCTGAGAACTATAATAACAACCAACTTGGCAAGATATGCTCATGGGTATAATAGTGGTATGAATGCCATGGGGATAACCAACTAACTTTCTGCTTGGATTTAAGACCAAGAGAGAAAGCACATACCTGATACTGTAAATCTGGCCAACAACCTATGGTTGGAGAGCTTATGGCTCCAGGGATGAAACTACTACTATTATTTTGCTAAGTGGTTATAGTAACAAACTGTTCTCCATTCATGTTCTATACTGATAGATCAGTGCAGATCTCAGACCCCATCAGAGAAATTCCTTTGTGCAGTGGGTGGTGGATAACATAGAAACAACAAGTCAGAGTTCAGAGAATAAATGGCAGTGGAATGCTGGCCAAAATCGGAACATCTATATCACTACCCTCCCCTCCCACCCAACACACACCCACAAAACTCAAGGGCCATCATGAAGAAAGGCAGGAAAAACAACTAAAGATTAGGGAGTAGCAGAGCAAAATCACGAACATGATAAGACTTTTGTACTCATGACCCCACAGCAGCTGTGGATGCCTGCACATGACCGTTCTAGTGCACATTACATCATGGAGGGAGGAGGACTTCATAAGCCTTACCCCTAACTGAGGAGCTATGTACAGTTGATGGCTTCGGGGGAGAGAGAGTTTTCTTTAAGGATGTGGCTCCTGGAAGTTAAACATACTGCAATGGATGGCCCCGCGTGTAGAGCATGTGAGCAGCACCAATTGGACTTGCCAGGTTAATGTGGCGGTTTAAATATGCTTGGCCCATGGGAAATGGCACCATTAGGAGATGTGGCCTTATTAAGGAGGTGTAGCCTTGTTAGAGGAAGTGTGTCACTATGAAGGTGGGGCTTTGAGGTCTCATATATATGCTCAAGTCTGGCCAGTGTGAGCCAGACCCTCCTCCTGGCTGCTGGTGGAAAACTGCCTCCTTGGAATCAAGATGTAAAACTCTCAGCTCCTCCAGCACCTTGTCTGCCTGCATACCGCCATGCATCTGGTCATGATGATAATGGACTAAACCTCTGAAACTGTAAGATAGCTCTAATTAAACGTTTTTCTTTGTCAGAGTTGCCTTGATCATGGTGTCTGTCCACAGCAGTAAAAGCCTAAGACAGTTTTTAAAAGAAAATAAAAACTCATGAAGTTGGAGATGTGTAGTGGTGTAAAGGTCTGAATGAGGAACATTCTCGCACAGCTCGGGTATTGGAGCACTTGGTCTCCAGCTGGTGGTGATGTTTGGTAGGCCTAAGAAGTATGACCTTACTAGAGGAAGCATGTCCCAGAGGGTAGGTTTAAATTGTGTATTATTGTCTCACCTCACTTCTGGTTCCCTCTCTCTGCTTTGTGTTTGCACCTGAAGATGTGATTTCTGCTCTAGCCACCTACTGCTTCCCACACAGTCCACCATTATGGACTGTCCCTTGGAAACCATAAGCCCAAACACTTTCTTAGATTGCCTTTGTAGTATTTTATCACAGCAAAAGAAAAGTAGCTAATACAGGGAGCTCAGAAAGTGGAGGTGCATCTGGGGGAATTATGGAAAGGAGTGGGGGAATGAATATCATCAAAATACATTTATGAAATTGTCAAAGAATGAATAATAAACCTACATCATTTTATACACTTATTAAGTGTGTATAGGAAAGCTGGATGTAATGGCATCTGTAATCCAAGAATTCCCAGGGCAAGGTGGGTAACACAGAGAGAGGAATCTTCTGGAAGGTCTTTGGTCAACAGTAGGTATAATGGAAGAAAAAATAAAAATCTTACTTTATTGAGGTGGGAGGAAAGAAATGACCCCGGAAGGTTGTCCTTTGACCTCCATATGGGCTCTATGGTATGTACAGATCCACTCATACAGATTCACATGTCATGCGCGCACACTCACACTAATAATAATGAATAATAATAATAATGTTTAAAATTAGGTCTGATAAGATGGGTTAGTGGGTATAAAGGTCCTTGCCACTAGCCTGATGACCCGAGTTTGACCTCCAGAGAGAACCAAGGCATCCAAGTTTCTTCCAGCTTCTACATGCTCATTGTGTCAAGGATGTATACACATTCAAATAAAATGAATGCAATAAAAAAATGAAATGAAATGTATTGTTAAATTGATGTTATTTTATGCTGTTGCTGGGAAAGTGTTATTGGAGGTATGCAGCATCACAGACTCTTTGAATGGAGACAACAACAAAGAGAAGATCCTCCTTCATTCCTGTATTGGCTGGTTTTGTGTGTCAACTTGACACAAGCTGGAGTTATCACAGAGAAAGGAGCTTCAGTTGAGGAAATGCCTCCATGAGATCCAACTGTAAGGCATTTTCTCAATTATGATCAAGGGGGAAAGGCCCCTTGTGGGTGGAACCATCTCTGGGCTGGTAGTCTTGAGTTCTATAAGAAAGCAAGCTGAGCGAGCCAGGAGAAGCAAGCCAGTAAAGAACATCCCTCCATGGCCTCTGCATCAGCTCCTGATTTTTGACCTGCTTGAGTTCCAGTCCTGACAGCAATATAGAAGTATAAGCTAAATAAACACTTTCCTCCCCAACTTGCTTCTTGGTCATGATGTTTGTGCAGGAATAGAAACCCTGACTAAGACAATCCCTTTCAAGCCTGTAGAAAGACAGCACCCCCAGGAATGCTAGGACTGTGTTTTAAACATACACCATAGGTACTTTCCAGAAACTTTCAATGGGTCATTTGCTTCTTTAGGCCTCGGGTTTTCTCCTGTGATATAAGATGAGAGAGCTGGGCCATCTGCAGGAATCCTTCAAACTCTACAATTCTATTACTGGGCTAGAGTGCAGCTCATGGGATTGAGCCGGTACCAGGAGTCTAGGGCCCATTCTCAGCATGGCAGAGGTCAAACTTTCTTATTGCAATTTTATTGAATGCAGTTGAGGTGATAGACTTTATATCTGAAACATGTGTTTGCTCAAGGGCTCTATATAGTTAACAACTTTATACACAATAAGAAAGAAAATACATCCTGAAAAACTGGAGGTAGGGCAAGGGAGGATAGAATCAATGGACAATTGATGCAGCCTTGAAATAAGCAGTAAGTAGATTATCTGCAGGAGGGAGAATAATCTGTTTTTCAGGCCAGCATAATCCTTTTTAGGAGAATTTTTAGTGTAATTATCAGATAGTGAGTTAATTCATAGTTGTTTTGAAAGTAAATTAAATAACGGATAAGGAGAGGAGTATCTGTCAAGGAGAGGTGAACTCCCCTCTGGTTAATGCGGCGGGGGGGGGGGGGGGAATCCTTAGATCACCAGTTTGGAGAATTTACAGGGAAGGCTTATTCAGAAAGCTTGGATTACATAATGCAGGCTGAAATCACATCTGAGCCAACCACCTAAACGAAGCCCAACTGGGTACAAAACGTCAGCCATTTCCGAAGAATTTAGAAGCAAGATGTGTTCTAGAGCATTCTTTCCATTGCTAAAAGATCTGTTATTTTGCATAAGAAAAACATTAAAATTCTGACTTTGCTTTTCTTCAGCACACACCCAGGAAATACCCCATCACTGCCTACATCACAGATCACACACACTATTCTCCACTTACTGCGTCAGCTTCATGGATACTTAGGAGTCTCTGCCTTGTGTTCAATAGTGTTGTTTCTAGAGAAGACTAAAGAACAAGTTTCCCTAGACCCTACTCAACTACCTGGATTCAAGATTGGAAAGTATAAAAAACATCGAGGACAGCAAAGCAGATATTTGTTATTACTTCGGAAGGAACACTTGATCCTCATCCCACAGTGTGGCACCCTAGTCATCTGATGATTTTCAATGAAAGGCCCTTAGAGACCAAAGAACTCTAAAAGATGTTTTGCTCGGAAAGTCCTTTAGAAACTAAACACTTTAGTTTCTTTTCCTGTTTCTGTCAGTTCCTTTTCTCCAAGCCCAAGGGAATGGTACCACCCACAGTGAGCAGTTCTCATTAGCATAATCAAGATAAATACCGAACAGGCATACCCAGACACCAATCTCACAGGGGATTCTAGATTCTGCAAAGTTAACCAGTAACTATCACATTCATCTGCTAAAAGACATACTGACCAAAGGGGAAAGGGATCCTGCCAGTCCCCTCTCAGAGTTTCAGAATCTAAAGTCATAACACAAGCTAGAGTGTAGTTCAGTGGCCAGCACAGAAGAAGCCCTGGGGTCAGCATCCAGCCCTCCAGCAGTGCAAAACCCATGTCACAAGAAAGTAGATGAAAGAATGCCACCAGCACTCACAGATTTTGCCACCAGTACTGTCTGTCTTCAAGCCTACCCACTCTTCTAAAGAAAATTATTTTACACTAGTGGGGCTGGGATGTAGTTGAGAGATAGAGCAACCTGCCTAGCATACTGGGCACTTGATTTGATTTCCAGTACCCTGGAAAACAACAACGGAGTAAGAGTTTTTTCTAATATAGCATGACTTGAGGAATACTTTCTTCCATGGCAAACAAATATATTTTCTGTTGGTCCATTTCTTCCTCTAGAGATCACTTACTAACTTCAAAAATAACCTGCCTTCCTTATTCTGCTCTACTATGTGAAGAAAAGTGTACGCATACCTGAATCTCATGCATTTGGGGGCACTACATTGCCTAAGATTTTCATTGCTATCACTAAATATCTGAGGAACTCACACATGTGTTTATTTTAGCTCACCATTTCTCTATGTTGTTTGCTTGCTGTATTCCTTTTGGTCTGATCATGGAGGAATGTAGCAGGAAGCTGAGAGACAGAATGGGGCAAAGAGTTCAAAGGCACACTTCCCGTTGACTTACTGTCTAGTTGGGGTTTCTATTGCTGTGAGCAGACACCATGACCACAGCAAATCTTATAAAGAAAAACATTTAATTGGGTCTGACTTACATTTCAGAAGTTTAGTCCATTATCATCATGGTGGGAAGCATGGCAGGCAGGTAGACATGGTGTTCTACATCTTGATTGGCAGGAAGCAAACAGGGGCAGGGGGCGGGGGAGCGGGAGAGAGAGAGACTGGCTTTGGGTTTCTGAAACCCTCAACACCCACCCCCAATGACACACTTCCTTCAACAAGGCCTGTCCAACAAAACCACACTTCCTAATCCCTGTCAAGTTGTGCCACTCCTTAATGACCAGTCATTCAACTGTCTGAGCCAACAGGGCCATTTGTATTCAAACTACCACACATTCTTTCTTCAATCAAACCAATCTCAATCACTTTTAGTTAATTCAAATTGTGAATGTATTTGTGCACTGATGAAGGAATTTCCTAAAGCTGGGCTGATGGACACCTGGGCTTTCCATGTCCTTTCAGGCTCACACTGCACAGGGTCCATGTGCCTTCCTCACAGTGGTGGCTCTACTGCTGGGGAGTTCAAGCCTACCAGCCCCTTCATCCTACACATGTCCCCTGAATCTCTGGGGCCTGGGTTGGGCAGAATTGGACATCGCTGTTCTGAGGAAGACAGAAAATTCATAATAGAAGAGAGGTTGGCTCAAGTACAGCCCCCAAAACACCACCAACCATCCAATGGACCAGGAAGGAACTTTTTCACTGCAAACCATCTCTATTATTATTTTAAGCTCTTT
The DNA here is from genome assembly GCF_000001635.26 of Mus musculus. Lineage (NCBI taxonomy): Eukaryota > Metazoa > Chordata > Mammalia > Rodentia > Muridae > Mus > Mus musculus. The sequence continues at coordinate 19,331,929 of NC_000068.7, read as the reverse complement.
CAGAAGCAAAACAAAGAACAAAAACATATAAAACACCATACCCTTAAAGGAGAAGGGGAATGTTAATTCAGAAACGAAAGGACTTTAGTAATTAGTATGTATAAGTGAACACGGGCTTTCCTATTTTAATTCCTATTTTCAATTGCATTCATAGATTGACCTTGCTGAACAGATGTAGCTATTTGACTCAGGGAGGGAAGAATTTGTTTTGGTTAGGACTTTATTTGAAAGCAATATATTTTTAGTCATTAAATGAAGCTGTGGAGCGGTGATCAAGTGATTCTCTGGTGCAGTCTAGAAATTTTGATGTTTGTGTTGATGGAGTGCAAATCATACTAGCTCTAATTATAGCACTGTCACCTGAGTTTTACAGCAGAACTGCCAGCTCCAACAGGCTAGGTAGGCTCAGCCACCTGGTCCCAGTATGCCAATTAAAGAGACAAGTCGTGGAAAAAAGAGCCAATAAAAAGTCCCAGTGATGTCAATTCCATATTCAGGGCAGTTACATCAAGTTTAGGCTTAAATAGAGAGCTACTTTTCTGTTGCCATAACAAAACATCATGACCAAGGCAACTCATAGAAGAGAGTATTTATTTGGGGGCTCACAGTTCTATAGGGTTAGAGTCCAGGACCATCATGGTGGGGCCCATGCAGTAGGCAGGAAGTATGGCAGAGGAACAGTAGCTGAGAGCTTATATATGATTCACAAGTACAAAGGGGGGGGAGGGAGAGAGAGAGCAGGAGAGAGAGAGAGAGAGAGAGAGAGAGAGGAGAACTACCTGAAAGTGGTATGGGCTTAAAGCCCGCCCTCAGTAACATACCCCCTTTAACAAGGTCACACCTCCTAATTCTTCTCAAACAGTTCCACTGCCAACCAAGCCTTCAAATATAAGGCAATGGAGGCCATGCTCATTCAAACCACAACACAGAGGTGTACATAACTATGCAGTCATAGTCAAGGTATTGTCATTGATGCAACATTATCTCAGTTCATACTATAAAGTAGTCCATATACATGTGAACAAAATAAATGAGATAAAAATAGTTTAAAAAGTTAGACCTTTTTTTTACAAATGTATTCATTTGCTGATCTATACCCAATACCTTCTGTTCATCAAAGAGCACCACCTGGAGTGAGGTCTAGGGCATGTGTGACTGTTTTTGCTTAAAGGTGGTAGTCACGACATAAATAGGGATACAGGATCACAAGCCTGGATATGGAAAGTACCACTGACCATCTCATGTTAGAGGATACCAAGTTAGCAAAATGTTCCGCTAAGCTTTGTATTCTAAAAGGCTTACACAATCGAGCAACATAGATACACTAAACATACAAAGACACCAGAACAGTGAACACAGAGCTACTTAGAAGTCTTTTACATAGACATTAATTTAACTTCTACTTCTAAAAAAGGAGATAACTGCCCTCAAACAACAAGGGCAAGGTGCATAGGAAGTCATGAGTTAATCACATAGTAAACGTGATCCCCTGAATAAATGAGTAACTATCTTGTTGGGTGAAGGAAGGTTGCACAGATTGTGTGGTCTCACACGTTCTGCTCATGAGATGCTCCAACCATTAGTCTCCATCCATATCCATAAAAGCCCACCAGGCGGAGAACATGGTCATATTCCTCCCCTGTAGCCTCTCCCGCTCCTGGGGAATCCCCCAATTTTCTCTAAATAAATCAGTGTTCACTTTCCTCACTCTTTGCCCATGCTTCCATATTCTTCTTGGATATGAGACAAGGAATTGAGAATCCAATGGCTTCGGGGTGACTTTGGTTACTAGTGATTGCCTAAGATCCTAGCACGGAGAACTAAACTCAGTAAGAGCCAAGAAAAGGTCCACCCTCTCAAAGAACTTGCAGTGTGTGTTTTGTGTGTGTGTTGTGTGTGTGTGTGTGTGTGTGTGTGTGTGTAGTGTGTGTGTGTGGTGTGTGTGGTGTGTGTGTGGGGTGTGTGTGTGTGTGTGTGTGTGTGTGTGGTGTGTGTGTGTGTGTGTGTGTGTGTGTGTGGTGTGTGTGTGTGTGTGTGTGTGTGTGTGTGTGTGTGTGTTTGGGCTAGAGGCCAGCAAGCCTGAGAAATCCTCCCATTTCTATCTTCTCTCACCACTGTTATGATTATGAGGACTTGCATGGTTGTGCCCAGCTTTTATGTGTGTGCTGGGGATTTGAACTCAGGTCCCCATGCCTGTGCAGCAGGTACTATCACACTAGACAACTCCCCATCTGAAGTTTCTACTTTTGAAGCAAATTTTAAAATATTTATCTAGGTAAACACATGTTTACTGCATTGGCAAAAATAAAAAAAAATCTAGACTTCTAACAAATTTTCAGACAATGTACTCCAATAGAATAATTTTCTGATGTTCCTACGAGTTCATATATACAAAACCCAAGTGCTTATTTGGTTGAGATAAATAAATTTAGAACAGGTTTAAATAGAAGGTTTGCCTAAATGGCAAGTATATAATAAAAAGTAGAGATGTTTAAAATTTTTTATTAGCCATTTTGTGTTACAAATCCAGAATCAATATATATTATATGAAAGAGAATACTTGTTCATCATTTTATATGTGTTAAGCATATGTGCCTTTAACTATACAAATATTTTCACAATATTCGAATGTTTGGACACACATCTCTGTGCCTGTTTAGTCACAGATGGGAAGGGTTTGAAAGCCATAGAATCACCTTAAAGTAATAGCATGCATAAAGTGCCCATGTAACAAGCTTGACAGAAGCAGGAACTTAAATGAATCTGGACTTTGTCAGAACTCCTTTCCTTAGTACTCAAAGCCTGACAAAAGCAGCAGGAAGCAAACAAAACCTGCTCAGCTAAGTCAATGCCTTTTTGCAAACCCCACTGAGAGCAGAACAGTATTTTAGACAAAGGCTAGTTGCTTTTAGATCAGGCTAGCCTCAATCCTGCAGCAGTCCCCATGCAACTGTCTTCTGAATGCTGGGGTTGCAGGGATTCTTCACTATGACTGACCATAAGATTTGTTCAAGGCATTCAGACTTTCTTAGAACATTGGCCTACTTGTAGTTAAGTTCCTATTTTACATTGGAGCACCAAATTTTGTCCTTACTGCTTATGGTGGCACAAGGTTGTAACCCATCACTTGGCAAATTGAAGAAGAAAGGTCAGAAGTTTAAGGTTATCGTTGGCTACATAGTGAGTTGTAGGCTAGCCTAGGCTACATGAGACCCTGATTCAAAATAAAGATGATTTTTAAAAATTGCTTAGATACACATATTAAGTGTCTGCTTTTAATCCATGAACCAGGGAGGCAGAAGCAGGAAGATCTCTGTGAGTTCAAGGCAAGCCTACTTTACACAGAAAGTTCTAGAAGAGACCAGACTATGAGCATTGTGAAAGCCTATCTCTTTAAAAAATATATTACATTTTGAAACATCTTGAAACATATATTCAAAAACAGCAGCAAGGACAATGAGTAGATTTATCACTTGATCTGTTAAGTATACTTCATATATGAGATAACCATGTTTATAAAGGAGTTATAAAATGGTTGATAAAAGATTTCAACCTAAACAAGTTTAAATGAGCCAGATCCTGTTAAAAGCTCTACAAAACTAAACAGGAAACATGAATCATTTAATTACTATCTTTTAAAATTAAGCCCTTTGAAAACATAACTAAAGTAAACCAGCGTCCTAGGAAGTCTAGCTGCTTTGAATATAAAGCATTAAAGCCTTCATAGCTAGGGATTTGAGGATGGCTCAGTGGATAATGGATTGGCCTACAACTGTGAGGGGCAGAACTTGTATAATGTTGGACAAACCTGAGCCTGGCTCAATTTTCAAGACCTGTCGTTCTTCTCCACTTAAGAATGACTCAGCAGGACCTACCAACCTGAATGAGACAGCCTCTGCCTAACCACTGCTGATGTGTCAATTTCTTATAGGACCCGTGAGATCGCCCCCAGCCTTTGTCATCTCACTCCACCCCATGTGTCATCTCACCCCATACCCCTATCCTCACCTCCTTGTCCTGTCTATATAAACAAGTGCCTAGTTTAATAAAGTGAGTTCCTGCTTTAACAGACTCCTGGCCCAGGTGTGTTTGTTTTGGGCCTTGACACTCACCATTCCGCTCAGCCCCAGAGACTGGACCTGTGGACAGTATAAAACCTGGAATCTCAGCACTAGGAAAATGTAGAAAATTATTACAAGCCCCAGGCAGTCTGGCCTACATAGTGATCTTCATATTTGCATAACAGCTCAACAAAGCTGTTCCAAAGGGATTTTTATTTGGTTGGGTTTTTTTTTTGTTTGTTTTAACTTTTATGATTCTTATGTGAATTTCACATCATTCACACCAACCCTACTTTTACTGGCTGGTTTTCCTTTGTCAACTTGACACACGCTGGAGTTATCACAGAGAAAGGAGCCTCCCTTGAGGAAATGCCTCCATGAGATCCAGCTGCAAGGCATTTTCTCAATTAGTGATCAAAGTGAGAGCGCCCATTGTGGGTGGTGCCACCCCTGTGCTGGTAGTCCTGGGTTCTATAAGAAAGAAAGCTGAGCAAGCCAGTAAGTAACATCCCTTCATGGCCTTTGCATCAGCTCCTGCTTCCTGACCTGCTTGAGTTCCTATCCTGTTCTTTGGTGATGAACAGCAATGTGGAAGTTTAAGCTGAATAAACCCTTTCCGCCCCAACTTGCTTCTTGGTCATGATGTTTGTGCAGGAATAAAAACCCTGACTAAGACACTACTCATCTCCTGGAACCTCTGTGTCCACCCACCACCCTTGAACCCCCCCCAAAAGAAAATAAAAAACAAACAAAATATGTCATTGTAGAAGTGAGTGTGTCACCCTTTTGTCCACACATCTTTACTTGCAAATCTTCATTGCAGTGAGTCATTGGTCTGGTTTGAGGTCTCTGGCTTCTGCTATACTACCAATACTCGATTCTCACTGGGACTCCTCTCAGATAGCCTGTTGTTGCCCTGTGTCATGGAGATCCTATCCTGTAGCTTTGGGCCTCTGGGTGTCTTCCACTCTCCTGTCCCCACATTCAGTAAACTCTGGGTGTCTTCCCCACTTTATATGGCTTGGCAGGTGGATAAGCCTCTTCCCAGAGTTTTTAAGACAAAAGTATAGGTTCTGACAGCCTCATCAGGGTCAGCTCACCTGCCAATTCACCATTTAAAGACATGGTTACAGCAGGGAAAGGATATTTTTTTATTCTGTTTCATTAGAAAGAGGACAAATCTAGTCAAGATGTGGTTCACCCAAACATTGCTCATGGTCTTAACTCAAGTCTGTCAGGTTGTACTGAAGGTGTTCTGTCATCTAAGGTGGCTCAATAAGTCATTAATTATTAACCTGTTCATTGCTGAGAGGTTAGCCTCACCCTCCTAGATAATTCTCTTCATGGGAAGGTAGGTCTGTCCTGTAATTCAAAATGGAGAAATAATTAGAGTTAAAGTTAAGGTCAAAGACTTGTTGAGAGGACAGAGTTATCCAGAGTCAGGCTGACTCCATGACAGGCTGCAAACTGGCAGTTTGGGAGACTCGGCCTAAGTTTCTGTTTCCCAGAATTAGAAAAGTCCAAAACAAGGCAATTCCAGAATAAAACACCCTTCATGGGCAGCCACTCAGGAAGCTGCCCCTCCACTTAGCCTGAGCCAACCTCACGGGCAGCTAATTAGAAGCTCTTGAAGCTGCCCCACCACCTAGTTTGAGGCAGGCAAGTATAGTTAACCAGTCAAAGTCCCCTAACATACCCCAGCGCCTTAACCAATCACAAAGGCACCCAAACCCCTGGTGATAGAACCAACCAATCAAGGGAAAGAAAGGTAAAAGTCACCCACTGCTACCCTAACAGGCGTTAAATTGACCCTGCAAAATCCACACCTCTGTCTTCCATCCTGAAGTATGGTGGACCTCTGCCTGCAGGTTCTCTGCTGAATAAATACTCTTTGCTGTTGCATACTGTTTGAGTCTAGGGTATCATTCTTGCCAAATCACAGACCCTTACATTATTTGTTTCTGTGTCTTCAGTATAAAGTACAGACACAGATAGAAATAGAGACACCAAAACTTCTATCCTGTTTTTAGTTACCTTGTATAAGGAGCCAATCCCTCTGAACCTACCCTACCATCAAAATGAGGTTGCAAGTATCTGCCTGATTACGGCTTGATTATCTCTGTAGTTTCAGCCTTGGTACTGGATGGGGGGGGCAGCGTATGAGGTAGGTTTGACAGATGCTCTGTGAGTGACCACCATGGTAAATGCTAACTGTCAACTTGACAGAATCCACAATCATCAGGAAAAGACCTCTGGGCATGCCTTGATTGAGATAATTGATGAAGGAAGACTTATCTTAATTGTGGGCAAGTCATTCCCTGGACAGAGGATCCCTAACTGTGTAAATGGAGAAAGAGAGAAGGGTGATAGGCAACATGTTCGTCATTCTCTGCTTTCCCTACGGATTCTATGGGACCGAGTGCTTCAAGCTTTTGCCAGCTTGGCTTAAGTGCCATGATGGACAAGATCTTAAACAATGGGTTAGACTGGCACCACTTTCTCCCTTGAAATGCTTTGTCAGAGTATGTTATCCCCCCAAGACAAGAGAAACTTTGATAGTGCCTTTGCAGAGTCAAGCAGGAGTCTGATCCAAAAGAGAAAAGACAGATGCAGAAGGAAAGAACTCCCAGGCTCTTATCTGTATTTAGTTGGCCAAGAAGAGGAGTCTACAAGTTTCATAAAAGCAGTTCTCAAGTAGCTTTTCAAATAAGACACACCTCTGTGCATCCTCTCGGAAGATCTTAGGTTTGAGGTTCGAGGGGGTGACACTCAGCTGTACTGTCTTTTGGGGTAAGAGATTGATCAGGAGATTTATTAATGCCTCAGACTGCAGAATGGAGTCTAAGGAGACCCTTAGAGGAGACCATATCCATATGGCAGAATGGAGGTCACTTACAGAGTTCTAAAAAAAAAATGTCGGAGGCTCTATGTCACATCTATAGTGTGTGCTTGCAGTCAGCTGACTCTGAATCAGCAGAGGGTGGGGAGGGTGAGAATCTAGAAATACAGATGACTTTAGTTCATACCAGATTACTGTAGCTTCAGAAATGGCCAAAGCTCAACCAAAATGGGGGCACTTTTACAAAACAGAGTTGGCCAGGCTAATGGGACATGAGGAGGAATGTGGGTAGGCCTTACTGACCCCCCCCCCCCCAGATCCATATCATGAAGCCGTTCCTGCCACCTTTAATTATGTTCATAACTATCCATGTTTTCATCATGCCTACTATAAGGACATGGATCTCTCTGTCTTTGAGTCCTTTTTTTCCCTCTCTTTATGAAAGGTCTCATGCCACACAAAACTTATTCTTAATAAATATATGGCCTTTCTTTTCATAATCTGTCCTTTGTTCCAGGGGCCTCCCTTAGAACTTAGCAATAGGAAAGAGAGGTATTTCCATATTCACAGAACTCAGAATTGGCTTTCCTAAGCTGTAAGTGACATAGCGGTCTCCCTTCACCCCACAAACCCCCAAGAAGCATCACTTTTGATAAAGAAATCCAGTTACAACAAACCCACAGCAAATTATAAATTATCTGGTTAATTTAACATGCCTAATTTAGCACAAGTGGGTCTGTAAAATGACTTTAAAAATAGATTCTACCCCAGTTGCTGACACTGAAGCCATCTGCAGGTCCTGTTCCCTTTCTCAGACAGCAAAGCTCTCAGAGTTCAGCCCTCACATCCCTCACACACAGTGCACTTGAGTTTTCTGGGTAATTAGCACGCAAATGTGTATCTCAGTGCAAGATCATACAGGAGCCTCCAATGCTCCTGCTGAGGAATTGATTCTGTTGGAAGGTGTGTTTTTCATGTAGGCATGCCTGTGTGACTATGGACACAGAGTAAATTCTCACTCTGCAGCAAGGTGAGGAAGGTGCATGAGGTGACACTGGTCAGCACAGTGGGTGAAAATGTGCGGTCCCTTGGGTGCTCTGAGAACGCTGGTTGAAACATGGGTGCCTTAAAGAACATTGACTTTGAGTGAAAATTACATTTTGCAGGTACCTAAAATATTGTTTTAAAGAGCTAAGAGTAGCTTCCAGGAACAAAATACTTGGATGAACTTAGGAATGTTAGAAGAGTATAGCCGGCCACACAGCCACAACTTCACTGGTGTGAATGGAAGGACTTTGTGTCTACAACTTCAAAGGCTGATTGGCTGACTGGAATTTCAGTAGTTATGAAGAGGTTGGAATGTTGCATGTCCAGAGCCAGGTTGTCTATCATGGCCCCTGGAATAGGCATTTATTGCCCATGTGTGTGACCAAATAAAAGTGTCTAAAAGTGGTAAATCATTTGAATGTATGAATTGATGGTTAGCTTCTACCTGACTGTAGAGCTAAAGGTGTCATCAGAGGCTCGTGGTAGAGGTTTCCCTGCTGTGTTCTAACCTGCTTGCCTGACATTCTCACGAACGTATCTGGAGAATCTTCTGATAAAACTTTCTTTGTTATAGATGTAAGAACTTCATGAAATTGTTATCTCTTTGGATCATGGGGTTTGAAGTAACCTAAGTCTGTGTTGAGCAGGCATGGTCATTTATATTGGGCTCCAGAGTAAGCTATTGTTTATTCTTCATCAAGGTGAAAGCTTTGTGTTTGTGTGAGTGCATGCGTGCATGTGTGTACACATGTTAAGCTTATACTAAACTGAACTAACAGCTCTCGATTTTTATTTTATTGCTACTTTATTGGACCAGGTAAAATAATGGATACAAGGTGCAAACCACCTCACATGTTTGAATGGCTAACTTTTCCATTCTGTCCTGCTTTGGAGGGAAGCAGACAGACATCTATACTGAACTCTTTGTTCTATAAGAGTCTAAGGCTCCTTATCACTCTGTTTCTCTCTCTTATCTATATGAATAAAATGAGGCTTAACAAAAAAAAAAACCCACATTTTCTGAATAGCTAAATAAATGAAGTCACACAGCCAGAAAATAATCCGCTCAGATGATGGCTATCAGCAAGAGAGCCAATGAGTCTTTCGATAATGCCGATATAAATATATTTGCCTGGACTCTCCGGAGTTTTTCTGCCAGTAACGACTGGAATCAAAAGGAAAGATAGACATCAGCTCTGCATCTTCAGAGAAAGGATATATAAATAAACTAATTTGTCTATCGCTCGATCTGTGTACGGGGTACATAAGTACGGGGGGGGGGGTGAGAGAGAGAGCAAGAGCAAGAGCTCTGTGCTCTGTTCAGCTGCGTTCAGTGTGATTAGTGTGATTCTTTCTGTGTGATTCCATTCGAACACCAGCTGTTCTCATGTAAAACAAATGGGGGCTTTCTCAAAATAATCACAGTCTGGCTGGCTGCGTGGCTTGGGAGGCCATACCTCTGGGTTGGGTCCTACAGTTGGATCTAAAGTTGCCCCAAAGGCCCATTTGTGAAAGGCTTGTTTTCCAGCCTGTGATGGCACTGATAAAACCTTGGGCAGTAGGGGCTAGCAGAAGGCACGCAGCTCTCTCTCTCTCTCTCTCTCTCTCTCTCTCTCTCTCTCTCTCTCTCTGTGTGTGTGTGTGTGTGTGTGTGTGTGTGTGTGTGTGTGCGTGTGTGTGTGTTGCCTTTGAAGTGGATATTGGAAATTGGGAGCACATCTTTTCTCCTTTTACTTCTAGGACACCGGGAGTAGGGCTGCTTTGCACGTCACAGGCTCTATGTGGTACCACAGGCCCACATCAATAGAAGCAGCCAACTACAGATTAAGATTTCCAGGATGTAAGACTAGAGAGATGGCTCAGTGGTTAAGAGCACTGATTGCTCTTCCAGAAGTCCTGAGTTCAATTCCCAGCAACCACATTGTGGCTCACAACCACATGTAATATAATTTGGTGCCATCTCCAGGTGTGCATGAAGACAGCTACAATGTACTCATAAATTAAATAAATAAATATATATTTCCAGGATATAAAGTGAATAAATAAAATGAGAAATCTTTCAATTATTATTTCCAATTATAAACAATCATTCAGTTAGTTGAACATTTATTGTACTTTCTGGTAAAATTACATCATCATTATAATAGTTATCATTCATGTATAGGCACATGAGCCTCTAAGCATTTGTTCAAAAAAAATAAAGCCCAGTATTTTTAATGTTAAAAGAATCACAAACAATAAGCCCGAATACAATACACTTCTTCCTTAAGAGTTGATCTTCTCTGGTGTTTTTGTCACAGCCACAGAAGGTTGACTGACCCATGCTAGAAAAGTAATGGGTGGGATGGAGAACATTGCTCTGACCTGAGGCTGGTCCATGGCCTCTGCTGTACAGCTATCCCAGTGCTGCCTACTGGGGATCAGGAAGCTCATTCCTTGCTTAACCAACATAGAGCTTTACTTATGTACTGTTGGCAGGTTAACACAAGCCCAAGTTACCTTAAGTTCCAAAATAGTACTTTAAAAGGTAGGTGTGCAGGGGGAGCCATTCAAACTAAGACTCACTCCATCTACCCAGTATTAATAGTAAGCCTATAACAAATTGAAATAATCCTTCCCTCTCTCTCTCCTTCCCTTTCTCCCTCCCTTCTTTTTATCTACCCTCCTCCCTTCCTCCCTCACTCCTGTCCTTTCTTTCTTAGCTCTTTAACCCAAGGCCTTGAGCATGCTAAGTATACACCATACCACTGAGCTACATCCCCAGCCTCCAACTTTCTTTCCCTCTCCCCTTCTTCCTCTTCTCCTCTCCTTTTAATTTTTCTTCTTTTGACAAAGTCTACCATATGGCCCAGGCTGGCCTTGAACTTACAGTCTTCCAGCCTCAGCCTCCCCACACTGGGAGCTTAAAGTAAATCTCAAAGCCTACAGGCCTCATGCAGGTTCATTACAACTGCTGTGAATTCATGACTGCAACCCAGTGCCATGCACAGAGGACAGAGTCCCACTTTAAAGGTTACAGACCAGACTCAAAAGAATGGTAACTTACAGTCACCAAATGCTCACTGCTCTTCACCAAGAACATCAAAATGGAGGCCACAGTGTACATTACACAGAGGCCAACTACCCATTCTTACTCAGTTACCAAAAGCCGAAGTTCTCTCAACTTCCTGAAAACATGAACGCTAAACATAAACCCAGTACAAACCCCGATGTCCTCAGCACCACTGTTAGAGTTGATTTATGCTGGGGGCTACTCATCTGGAGCACAGCCAGAAAGACAGGAGTGTGCAGTAGGGAAATAGACTACCACCACCAGACCCAGGGTGTATCAGGAACAGCTGATGGCAAGTGTCTAGGAGGAAACCCCTGAGGGAGGGAGCTTTAGCCTGTGGGCTGACAGCAGGCTAGGGTCCTCAGAGGTCACTCCAGGGATGCTGAAGGGTAGGGACCCTGCTGACTTCTTGGGGATGTCCAGACACTGAATGGTGGGATTCTCACCACAGTGTCTTAGAAGGTGCTTGGTTTGAGTGTGAAATGTCCCTGGAGTCTTGTGTGCTGCCGCCAGAGAACCTTCAGAGTCTCCACACTTCTCACTGTGAGGAGAGCTTTACCATCTCACAGGCTGGCCTGCTTCCTATGTGGTTTGTTTCCTGGCTATGGTTGAAATATGACTAGCAACTGATAGAACCTAGTGGGGAAACCCCCACTCAATTCCCGATTCGGCGGGCACCCAAAGAATCACGAAAAGGCCTTGATGTAATTGCACGAGGTGGTTTAATGACGGAGCTCCGGACCGACACGCATCCCACACAGGAGATAACGGATGTAGGCTACGAGGCTCAAAAGCTAGGGGTTTTTATGGGGTAAGAGGCTTAGGGGTGTGGAATTCAGCATAGCGACACACTATTGGCTTATTCAAACATCAGCAGAAAAATTACATGTATGTGCAGGGTGTCAGAGTTCTGTGAGTTGTTGACTCAGTTCAGATAGCCCTGTTATGCCCTCACATTCCTCTTTATCTTTAAGGTTAAGCTGTTCCCAGGAATGTTTTAACTACGGGGCATACCCAGGTTTGTTTTTCTTTATTCTCAGCCCGAGGCAGCCTCTAGGCTCACAAACAACCAGCAATTTCTAAGTACTTTACATGACTTGCAGGTCTTAAAATTTCATCTTTCTTTCACAACCTCATATCTCTGTACCATACCTTCCTACTTCACCTCTTCCATAATGGAGGGTACCCTTCTCAGACTCTGAATCCGTTCTTCTATAGTTGCCATCAAGTATGTAATATGACTAGGTCCTTTGATAAAACCGGATTTTTACAGGAAAGTCTGCAAACGTCCCTGGGAAGAGGGCTCAGGAGACTGACTAAAATTTGGCCAATCAGACACTCACCACTGACACAATTCAGTGAAGTTATAGCAATCAGCTACAGGTGAATCAGCTTGTGGCAGCTGCTTGGTTTTTTTTGTTTGTTTGTTTGAAGATAACAATATTTTCTCCTTACAAACCACAGCATGCCAGCTGTGAAGCTAAGATGGTGGCCTCCCATTCATCACCCTGCTGCTGAGCTGTGCCCCGGCCCTTGAGGTGTGATAAACTGCACTTATTTATTATTTATTTTTATACTTTTTTCTTTTTATTGAAAATAGATTTATTTTCTCACATAAAATATTCTATTATGGTTTCTCCCTCTACCCCCCCCTTCCATATCCCTTCCATCAAGATCCACACCCTTTCTGTCTCTCAGTAGAAAACAAGCATGTTTCTAAGGGATAATAATAAAATATGATACAAACAAACAAACAGAAGGAAATGAGTTCAGGAAAAGGTACAAGAAACAGAGAGAGACCCACTTGTTCACACACTCAGGAATCCCAGAAAAAAAAACTAAACTGGAATCCATAATGTATGTTCAAAGGACCTGTGGGGAAGGAGGAGGAAGAGAAATATACATACAATAAATTATACATCTTACATATTATATAATTATAATAAAAATAAAAAGTAAAAAGTGAAATATATATAATAAAGAATAGGAGAATAATACAATAAAATTTAAAAAGAGAAGCTCTTAGATGATATTACAAGGCAGAGAACCCCTGAATGTGTTGTTGAGTTTGTTTCTGTTGGCCATCTACTGCTGGGCATGTGGCCTTTCAGGGGACTGGCTTGTTTCCCCGGTGAGCTGTGCTTGGAAGAAACTAAATTTTCATTTGCAAGTGGTTATCAGTTGGAGACAGCTTCTGGGTGAGGGATGCGAGCGTGTACCCACTTCTCCTTTCAGCTCTAGGACTCCATCTGGCATGGACTTGTGCAGTCCCTGTGCATACCCCCTCAGTCTCTTGTGAGTTCCTGTGTGATATTGTTGACTTACCAGCAGGTATGAACTGTGGCAGCTCTCTTGTCAGTTCTACAAACACCCCCTCAGTTATCTGGCAATGCAGAAAACACAGCAGCTCCCAAATGTCCTCACTCGTAGTGAAAGGAAGGGGTCTCTAGGCATACACACTGGGTTAACTTTGAGTGGGTCCATCTTACAGCCCAGAGATGTCAAGGTGGGGAAGAGGCACCAGGAAGTGTCTCCCTGATGCTTAGCTGCAGTGCTTAGCCACTGGGTAAATTCAGCCCTTCCCACGCTCAGCACCTCAAGCATGGAACTAAAAGGGGGTAAGGGAAGAGGGGGGAGGGAGGATAGCCCACGTCCAGCCACAGTTCCTCCTATGCTCTGGGCAGGCAGACTCAGGAGGGCTGCCAGACACTTTCCACTCGGCCCCGGGTGGGCATCTAAGCGGCTGACCCCACTCGACGGGGGTTGGGGGGGGAGCTGGACAAGGGGCAGCCCCCGAAACCAGGGGCCCCAAGGTGACACCCTGTGCCCCGGGGGTTATGGGAGAGAGAGCTGAGGGAGAGAGGTTCCCACAAAGGTGAAGGTAAGCGCAGTGGGCCTTGACTGGAGCACAGGAAGGCCTTCCATCTGGAGATTAGAAACGGCTCATTAGGAGAAAGCCTATCCCATCATCCCATTGTCCAAGCACAGCGGGCTTTGGTGAGCAGAGACAGTCTATGGTTTTAGAGCTTTATTGTAGAAAGGCTTGGGGAAAGAGAGAAGGGAGAGAGAGAGAGAGAGAGAGAGAGAGAGAGAGAGAGAGAGAGAGAGAGAGAGAGAAGAAGAAGAAGAAGAAGAAGAAGAAGAAGAAGAAGAAGAAGAAGAAGAAGAAGAAGAAGAAAGGCTAGAGAGTAAGAAAGAGAGAGTAAGAGGGAGAGAGAGTAAGAGAGAGGAAAGAAGAGAGGAAAGGAGAGAGGGAAGTAAGAGGAGTAAAGAAGAGAGAAAAGCAGAGAGGGAAGTAAGAGGAGTAAGAGATTGGGCTGGGGCTAAGCAGTCCCTCTTATGGTTTGCTGTTATCTTTACTGTTGCTAGGTAACTGGGGAGGAGTTTAGCCTGAAGGTCAGAAGCTTGGGACATTGTCTACATGACTACTAACCATGCTTCTCCTGTAGAGGCTGAGGGGGTGGTAACTTTGACAGGAGCCAGCGTTCCAGGAGACAGAAGAGAACTCCCTCTGTCCCATGTAGGTGAATTATCACCACCGGGTTCAACATCTCAGCTTGACTGGAGAACAAACTGTCTATGTATAGCCCAATGCTCCAACAACCCACTTCTGTTTTTATAAGAAGGGGGGGGGGGAGTCACTGATGTGACTGTGTCATTTGTGGTGAAAATTTAGGGTGAAGTGGAAGTATCAGAAGAAAATATATAGCCTAGAGAAGTAGCAGAACAAAGCCAGAGTAGTAAGGAGAGTTAAGGGTAAGAGTTGAGAAGGCAAGAGATTGTACACTCAATTAATTATTCCATGGGTAGTACAATTTGAGGGTAATAACATCAGTTTTGAACAGCAATTGATTAATCTAGATAGACATTGTGTTTTCCTCACTATCATGGTACTTTCAAGCAGCCATTTGGCTTTGGCAAGACAGTCCATCTGTAGCTGGAAGGTCCCAAGTCTTTCTTTTGTAGGGTTCAGTGTGTGCCTCGGCAGTTTTTAGTCAGATGAGGTTTTTGGAGGAAGGCAGCTTTGTTGTCTGTATGTCGGCGCTGTCTCAGGTGGATCTGTGATAGCAGGCATCATGTGGAGATAGACCTGTAGAGCAATTGTAACAGAGGAGCAAAACTCCAGCAGGGGATATCTGCATAGGGTGGATAGCAAAAGTTATGCCTGCAATGGTTCACTTAGAAGCACATCATGGTCCGTTTTGGATGGCTAAGGAAGAAAATATCATGTTAATTGTGTATCTGGGGTAGGCAATAACAGTTTGTCTCTAAAAGGAAACCGGTTGTTAATGAAGGATTGGATGATTTTTGAACCTTAAAGGAAATTTTAAACAAGTTGAAAGATTCTTTTTGCACATATATCATGAATACTAGAGAGAAAATAAGCATTTAAATAAAGAAGCAAGAAAATTTGGGGTTGAAAAGCAGGATTCAGGTGTTTCTGTAGGGGAGCACAGCTTCAGGTGCAGTTTTCCCAGGCTTAGTTGGATGTGGGGGAAGGGTACATTGTACCCGGCGGTTAACTTCCCCCTTTGTTTTTTCTAGAAAAGCAGAAGGTGAAAGTTTAATGTAGAGGGCTAAGTGAAAGGCTTTTTAGCTAAGGCGGCTGTCTGGCCCGCAGCAGCATGTCATCTCTGCCTGGAGCGCTCGCCCCTCACCGAGGCTCTTTTGCCTCTGCCTGTCCGTTGCTCACTTCTGCCCCTACCCACAGTGCGGCAGAGCTCAGAGCAAAACTGCCATTCGAGGAGGCAGAGTTTAGAGCAGGCGCTGCCTGGCTGGGCCACCTTTTGCATACACACAGATCAAAGCTGGGAGCAAGTGGGGAGTGGCTGCAGAGCTGGAGAACTGGCTGCTTGCAGTTGAAACCTGTGAGAGAGAAGAGACAGACCCGGAGCAGAGTGGAAACTAGCCAGGAACACTATGGAGAGAAAGAGAGAGAGAGAGAGAGAGAGAGAGAGAGAGAGAGAGAGAGACCTAGTTTTGAACTAGATTACTCATGGTCGGGAAACTTGGAGATCTCATGTGTCTTCTTTAGCTGGTTCTGTCTCACGTGGATGATGTAACCATCCTCTGCTACCATCTGTGGGAACTAAAAGGGGGTAAGGGGAAGAGGGGGAAGGGAGGATAGCCCATGTCTGGCCATAGTTCCTCCTATGCTCTGGTCAGGCAGATGTGGGAGGGCTGCCGGATGCTTTCCACTCGGCCCTGGGTGGGCATCTAAGCCACTGACCCCACTCGGCGGGGGAGGGGAGGTGGACAAGGGGCAGCCCCCAACTTGGGGCTCTGGAGCAACACCCTGTAGCCCAGGGGTTAAGGGAGAGAGGGCTTAGAGAGAGAGAGGTTCCCAGCAGGTGAGAGTAAGCACAGATGAGCAGAGACAGTCTATGGTTTTAGAGCTTTATTGTAGAAAGGCAGAGAAAAGGTGGAGAGAAAGAGAAAGAGAGAGAGAGAGAGGGAGAGAGAGAGAGAAAGAGAGAGAGAGAGGGAGAGAGAGAAGAAAGGCTAGAGAGGAAGAGGGAGAGAGAGGAAGAGAGTGAGAGGAGAAAGGAGAAGAGATGTCACACCTCTATAGGACAGGCTCCTTTGATTTATAAGCAAAGTCACTAGAACAGAACATTCTCACTTCCTCCAGTGGTGTTTGCTAAGAGTGTGATGTCTTTTGGTGGGACCCACAGTTGCCCTGAACTGTACTGGCCCCTGGGAGCTTCATTTGAATCTGTTTTATTAAGGGATCACACCTAACACTTCGGTGACTGCCCTCAAAAGGAAAGCCCATACAGTGACAAACCCCATTATAGCTCTGGCTTGGGAAGGGTAAAAGCTTAATCCCCGGGCTCGGGCTCGTCTCAGGATGGCTGGTTGGGCAAAGATTACTGTGTGGTGGCATGCTGAGAAGCAGGTGGTGATTTTTAAGGGTTCTGCCTCAATAAAAAGAAAAGGTCAACATCCGTTTGACTTCCTATACTACTTTGTGCCGATACAGAATCATTTCTCATGGATGATGTGTCCTAGAAAGCAGTGTCAGCTCCAAGCTTCCTGTGGCACTTGCTCAGGACTAGGAAGCAGGTGCAGAGGATCCTGTTTAATTGTTCCTTTCTTCCTTCTTTCTTTCCTTCCTTCCTTCCTTCCTTCCTTCCTTCCTTCCTTCCTTCCTTCTTCCTTCCTTTCTTGCCCCTTCCTCTCTCCCTTCCCTTTATCTCTTTTAAGATCTATTCTTATTTTATGTGTATAAGTGTTTTACCTATATGCATATATAATGTGCCACATGCATGCAGTGACAGTAGACACCAGAAGATTGTATGAATCAGATACCCTACAACTGAAGTTACAGAGGGATGTGAGCTGTCATGTAGGAATTAAACTCAGGTCCTCTGCCAGAGCAGAAAGTGCTCTTAACCGTGAAGCCATCTCTCCAGCCCCCATTTTCTAGTCATTTTGAGACCAGGTTTGCTAGGCCCCAGCATAGTCTCACAAGAGACAGCTACATCTGGGTCCTTTCGATAAAATCTTGCTAGTGTATGCAATGGTGTCAGCGTTTGGATGCTGATTATGGGGTGGATCCCTGGATATGGCAGTCTCTACATGGACCATCCTTTCATCTCAGCTCCAAACTTTGTCTCTGTAACTCCTTCCCAGGGTGTTTTGTTCCCACTTCTAAGGAGGGGCATAGTGTCCACACTTCAGTCTTCATTTTTCTTGAGTTTCATGTGTTTAGGAAATTGTATCTTATATCTTGGGTATCCTAGGTTTTGGGCTAATATCCACTTATCAGTGAGTACATATTGTGTGAGTTCCTTTGTGAATGTGTTACCTCACTCAGGATGATGCCCTCCATGTAGATACTAATTTTAACGGAATGTTTTGAACCCCCTCTGGAAGTATAAGTCTAATTTTGATGTTACAATGCATAAAGTGTTTTAACACCCCCCAATCTCATCATTGCTAGCCTTGGGGCTTATAAGCCACTAACCAGAAATCCCATACAGAGAAGATCAAGATATGAAGCATGTCTGAGTAAACATCTTAATCTCAACGATCTCATCCAGGTGTGTAGCTTGAACTGAGCCACAGGCTGTGCCCAAGCCATAATTCTGCAAAACCTTCCCTCCTACTGAAGTGATGGAGAGAGCCTCATGTCCTGGCATGCACAGTTGCACAATGGAAGGCTTTGAATCAATCTATTCATCAGCAACAGCTGAGCAGGTGATACTTGTGTTGGAGAATGCCTCGTGTTGGGTGTTGGAAGGATTCGTGCTTCTCATGTAGTTTGGTGGCTAGAAAGTCTAAGAGAGGGCCACCAGGATGAGTGGGTGGTGTCATGTGGCAGACACACGAGTGTGAAGGAAAGTGAGAGACACAGCAACCCAGTCTTGGTGAAGGTGGCCACCTGGAAGCCTTTACCGGCATCGATTCCTTTCTGACTTCCTAGCCCAGTCAACCCGCTTCCAGCCCCATGATTACAGAGCCCACCACTTCTGAGTACTAGTAAATCGGAGGACAAGCCACCAGCACATGGATACTTTGAGGTCAAGCTATATCCACACTACAGCAGACATCTGTCAGTCTGAGGCCTTGCATGACTGTGCAGAAAACCCCAATTGATTTGTGTTTGATGTGTACTCTCATTAAAAATACTTAGGTTATTGAGGTTGGCAATTGCTTGTTGCCATGGTAGAAACATGCACTTTTTGGGGGCTGTTTTCCAAATGGACTGTTGTTTTTCCTTGGTGATTTATAGAAGGCTTTTGCTTATTAAGGATATGAACATTTTTGTCCACTACACATGCCACATCTTTTCCTCCTTGTCTGCAATCTTATTCACGGTGTATTTTATTTACAAGTTTATGTGGCAAAACTTTGTTCTTCAGTGACTCATTTCTCCTGCCAAATACAGCAAAGGCCTTTCATGCTAAGACTACAGTAACTTTCTAAATAGGCTGCCATATTCCTACTGAACAAACTACGTTTGTAACAATAAATCCTAACTGCGACGACATAGAGGTTTTCATCTGGAGTCTTAAGTCTTCTCTTTTTTATGTTTGTGCCATACTAGTTGGTCGACTTCTGGTTGCTTTTCAGCACATGTTCTGATAAGTGATAGGAAATGGAATGCTAATCCCTCTGTATTGTTCTATTTCATAGTGTGGATACTTGCACATTCTTCTAGATGTATTCTGCACCCAACTTCAGGAAGGGCACACTGGGATTCTAATGGAAATAATACTGTTTGTGTGTTGATATGGGAAGGATAACTGCAGTCTTCCAGCCAGAAGCACATTTAGTCTTGCCGTGCAGTCTCTCTCATGTTTCCTCTTGGGTTCATTTACAGGCATTTCATAAACTTTGTTGCCTTTGCAAATTATTTTGTGATTGGGTGGACATTCAACTGTATGGTGCTTGAGCTTAAAAGCCCTGCCTGGAAATAGATAGAATGCAAGCTATTAAGCTGTTCAATATTTACCTAGAACCTAAGAGGGACATTGTGTGAAACTGTCTAATAAGTAAGAGCACGTGTATACCAGCGCTCGCAGCAAGAGCATATGTGTGCCTGGGCCTCCACAACAGCTCCCCCTGAACTGCCGTCACATTCTACTCATTCTGGATCTACTGACGGCTGGCCATGGGCCCAGGAAATTATTATTTCACATTATAATGCACTGGTCTCTTCCTGTTATGTTTGATTATCTCAGTGAAGCTCCAGAAGGAGAAATCCCCATCTCTGTCCTTTCTAAGAAGGTCCTCTGTGCTGTTAGCTGGGGGACTTGGCCTACTCAGCAGACAGCATTGTCTCTTCAGCCGCTGTCTGCAGTGGAGTCATTTACAGTCTTCGTGGACACATTTTGCATGCTCAGCTCATTCCTGGCTGTGAGCCCCCCCCCTCTCTCTCTTCTGTGCTCCTGTTTGTCATTCATTTTCATCTTGTTACACTTTATAAATCTTTGTAATCCATCATAAGTGTTTGCCGGGTCAAAAAAGGCTTGAAAAATGCTGAGATGCGCTTGTGCCCTATAACCCACACTCTTGATTCATTAAACTGCATGATAAATATAATTTACCATGCCACTGGAAAAATAAAGAAGCTTATTCTGAAAGAAAAAATTATATGCTCTACAATTACAGATCTGTGTCTTTGTGTGAATGTGTGTGCTCAGATGTATGCTGTGTTGTATGTCCACAAGTGTGTAGGGGCAATCTATGCCCACGTGCGTCCTTCCAGAGAACAGAACGGGATGCTTGGTGTCTCCTTAGTGCTTTGAAACAGGGCTTCTCACTGAACCAGAGGCTAGCAGCTGTCCTGGGCATGCTGCCCACCAGCGGGAGTTGTAAGCATTTACACAGCTCCAGGCTCCCTGCCTCTTACCTGAGGGTTAAAAAGATTCAAACTCACCTTCTCACTCTTGCAAAGCTCGTATTTCATGAACCATGTTTTCATTCCCACAGGCTGGTTTTTGAAAAACAATTTTAGCCATAGTTCTTAAAAAAAAAAAATCAATCTCAAAAAAAAAAAAAAACCCAACAACAATGAATTAATGAAAGAATTTTAAAATTGGTCTCATTGTAAAATACTCTAGGAAAATGATTATATAGATAAACTTCAGACTTTAATGTTCATCAGTGTTACCACTTGACATGGCTATTTATCTCTCCCCTTTGCTAAGAAATGAGTTCTCATCAAGGATCTGCTCTGTTTGCTTCTGTGTAACTGTTTCTTGCTTGGAATCACATAATTTTCAAATTATATTAATGAGAAATAATTTTTGGGTGACCCAGTATTAAATTAAACATGCGGGTGTGTGTGTGTGTGTGTGTGTGTGTGTGTGTGTGTGTCTGTGTGTCTGTGTACACAAAGGTGTAGAGGTCAGACATTAATCACGACGTTGTGCTTAGCAACAGTGTGGATAGTTTTTTAGGTGTGTACTAGAGATGTGAGCTCAGGTCTTCATGTTTGTGGCAAGCGGTTTCCACAGTGAGCCACTGTCTTAGTCAGTGTTTTATTGCTGTGAAGAGACACCATTGACCATGGCAACTTCTATAAAGGAAAACATTTAACTGGGCCTGACTTTTAGCTCAACAACCGGCTTTTATCATCAGGGTGAGCAGCATGGCAGCATGCAGGGAGACATAGTTCGTGATGGAGAAGGAGCTGAGAGTTCTACATCAGCACGCAGAGGCAGCAAGAAGAGAAAGACAAGTGCCTAGCTTGAGCTTTTGAAACTCCAAAGCCCACACCCAGTACATACTTCCTCTAACAAGGCCACACCTCCTAATCCTTGTCAAGTAGCCTGACTCCCTAATGGCCATCCTGCCAAGTATATGAGTCTATAGGGGCCATTCTTACTCAAACCACCACAGTAATCTCCTCAGTCAATAATCAGTGTTAAAAGTAAACAAATAAAACATGAACAATTAAGTTAGAAAGTACTTTGAAATACCAGAGTCTCTTAAATCTTAAATCCAGAGGAGGTGAATTCTGAATACCAAAGTGGAACAGGGATAAGCCCATCCCATCATAGGAAGCAGTTGCTGCGCACCTTCATAAAAGATGCTAAGCTCCAAGAGGGCTGAGTTGGTCTTACCCATGATAACCTTGAGTGGAGATGGAGAGCATGGGAGACCCCGACAGACCCGGAACGCTACAGCCTGAACCTGGAGCATCGCATAGTCACATCCACATCCACAGTTTATTTCTACACAGTACCATTTTCTAATACTTTTATTTGAAATTATCCAATCGGCTAAAGCCCCTCTTAGAAAACACGCGAAGACAATTTCTGGCTTGGGTGATCTTGTGTTCCTCTGGCGACTACAGAAAGCGGTAGAGGTCAGCCTCTTTGCTGCGCAGCTTCAGCAGGTTCCCCGGGTGGAACATGAGATCCACGATGTACTCTTCGGGTGGGGGCAGGTTCCCGATCATGCCTTTCCGAGCCTCATTCACCAGCTTCACTTCGTTCCACCCTCGGCTGTACTCACCACGCACCAGGCTGCAGCCTACCCCGATTTTATCAGCCAGTGCCTGCAGGAGGAATAAGACACCAGGGGCTCAGGGTCATTTGCAAGCTGATGGAGAGAGAGCCTTAGGGGGAGAGTTAAACACCCACATGCAATTATGTTTGACTGTAAGCAAGAAAATGGAGAGTAGAGAGGTAGGAGCCATACATGGGCTGTCCCTGAGGGCTTACCATCAGGATAGACTCAGTGTGTGCCGGAGTGCCCTGGGAAAGGACAGTTTTCAGGAAGTTAATGTAATGGAATACAAGTTGGACAGGGTGATTGGAGGGGTGCTACCCCAGGGCTCCAGCCCATGTATCCATCTGCCTGTCCATGGCCAATGGCCCAGGGTGCTCTTGTGCCATGGTAGGCAGTGAGGTTGAAGTAAGTCCTATTTCCAGCCAGTCTGCTTTGTGGTGTAGAGAGAACCGTGGGGCAGGAGACAGCAAACTGCAGCTAGCTCTCTAGCGTCAGGCTGCTACCCCACTGCACTTGGTTCCTCCCTCTGATTTCCCCTGATTTAGAGGGATTGTTGTTGTTTTGTTTGTTTAAATGAAAGAGAATGTGGTACAACTTAGAAGCCCCAAGACCAAGTTCTCAACACAAAGGAGATTTCTTGGACCCAGACGGACAGAGGGCAAGACATAAGAGACAAAGACTGGAGAGGGAGGACAAGGGAGAAAGGGGAGAGAACAGAGTGAAGGGGAAGGGGTACTTGTCCCTGGGACAAAGGACTGTCTCCGGATAGAAAGGAGACAGGCATGGCCCATAGAAAATGGCTGTTTATAAAGGTCAAAGGGGAAAACCCATGTTAGGATGAGGTGTTTAATTTTAACTGGGAATGTTCATTAGGTGAGCCTAAGGGAGCTTTTGCTTGCTGGACTTCAGTACTTCATAGCTGGACCTTGATAGTCAGCTTCTAAAGGAGGAAGTAGGCAAACAAGGGAGCTGGCCATGGGGACTAGTTTTGGGAATGTGTTCTTACAGTGTTTAGCAAGTCAGAGGGAGAGGGGGAGAAGGGTAGGGACCGCCAAAGCTATGTTTGCCACGCTTGAGGTAGCTAAAGTCCTTTCCTTAAGAATCCTTGAAATAATTTAAGGATTATTTTAATTTTCTGCCATGTCATAATGAATAAAAGCGCTTGTTTAAACTGCCCGGGTTCAAATTTCAACTGGGCCCTGACGATTACCAACGAGTGTGACCATAAGCCAAGGGCGGGCTTTGCAAGGCCAGGCTTCCATTTCTTCCTCTGTGAGCCGGGAAGAAGCATGATGCGTGTGTGAGGAAGTAATGAGTGCCAAGCCCCAGCCAATAAGGTTAAGTGTAAGAAGCACTGGGGGAAGAGAAGTCATGTTTTAACGGAGTGTATTTGTTACTATGCATGACTTTTCCAAACTGCATAGTTCAGGATAGGCCAAAATGATAAAGACTTGGTGGTCATTCTCAGGGCTCTTAGGTTTTGATTTCGATACTGTCTGTCCTATAGCTGAAGACAGCCTAGAAAGCAGTGACTTGACTGCAGAGCAAAAAGTATCAAAATCTGTCTCCCTCAAAGATACAAAGACTCTGTGTGTGTGTGTTTGTGTGTGCTTGTGTGTGTGTGTGTGTGTGAGAGAGAGAGAGAGAGAGAGAGAGAGAGAGAGAGAGAGAAAGAGAGAGAGAGATTGATTCTCCAAAGAAACATTTACTGGTGTGTCTCTTATTTCCTACTGAAGAACTACAATAGATAACCATCCCCTATTTGCTAGAGCGTACCCTATTTGTAAGGTACTTTAAGGTTGTGGCCTGGATTCAGACATCTACCTCCAGTGTGCAGCCTAAGGCAATCTTCTGAGTTGGTGAATGAGTGAACTAGCTTGTATCTAAAAAGCTATTTTCCTTGTAATGTGGAACACCCAAAAGTCCCCTGCTCAGAGGGAAGGGGAGCAGGGATGGGGCTTAGATGCTGGAAAGCACTAAGAAAATGCAAGTGATAGGCTGGAAATGGATTGACATACACCTGCACCTAAACACGGACAGCCCTGTCACATTCTGCATCCGAGTGGACAGGACTGACAACTGGTCCCAGTTGGTTGGCAAGCTATGAAAGATGGAGGAGAGGCGAGGAAGGGAAACGAGGGAGTTTGTGCAGGGATAATCTCTTGTGTACTGTATGGAACCATCACCTGTCAATAAAAAGCTGATGGGCTATTAGCAAAAGGCAAGAAGTAGAAGGTGGGAGATCCAATAGAGAGATTGGAACTCTGGGACATAATCAGAGGCTCAAGATTCTCCATGTGAACTCTGAGGAAAGCTAACCAGCCATGTGGCAGACATAGATAGGTTCAATGGGTTAAATAAGGTACAAGCTATTTGGGAAACAAGCCTAGTAGAAGACCATAAGCATCGTTAGTAAATAATAACCCTCTGAGCCATTACTCTGGAACTAGGGTGCGGGTGGAAGAGCTGAGGTTGCCAGTGAGTGACTTGTTGGCAGGGAGTAAAGCCAAACTAGGGCCATCGGTCTGGAAGAAAATGGTCTAAAGAGGATGTTTGGAGAGGATAAAGAGTAAGAGATTCAGAGAGCACCTTGCTTAGCATTCAGTGGTGGAATGCTAAGTAATTGCATGACCCAGGTAGCCTATAAGCAGGATTCAGAGTTAGGTATTGAAGATCCGTGCACCCTCTCAAATCTATATCCTGACATCGTAACTCGTATTTGGAGGTGAGACTTTTGGGAGGTGACTAGGCTTAGCAGGGGTCATGAGGGTGAGACCTCCCTCCCTAGGAATTAGAAAAACAGGAAGATCTGCCTGGCCTGTAGTGGCACACACCTTTAATCCCAGCAATCCTGGAAGCAGATAGATCTCTGTGAGTTTAAGGCCAGCCTGGTCTACAGATTGAGTTCTAGGACAGACGGGGCTATGCAGAGACCCTGTCTCAAACAAACAAACAAACAGGAAGAAATAAGATCTTCTTCCCTGTGAAAATGCCTCAGTAATGCAGATAACTGCAAACCAGGAAGAAGTCTCTACCCAGATACAAATTCTTCTGTTTACCTTGGATTTCACTGCCTCTAGAACTGTGAGAAATATTTGCTGCTTAGACCCCTTGCCACACCAGCCTGTGGTGCTTTGTTATATTAAAAGGTACTTAGATGATGAGTAGGATTAATGTAAAACTAGAGTGAGATGCAAACTGGAGTGTGATGGGATTAGGATGGTCATGCCAGCTACATTTATGCCAACTTGACACAAGGTATATAGTCCTCAGAGAGGAGGAAGCTTCAGTTGAGAAAATGCCTCCCATAAGCTCAAGCTGTAGGCAGGCCTGTAGGGCATTTGTTAAATAGTGATGGGGGGGGGGCGGGGGGTAGTCCATTGTGGGTGGGGCCATCAATAGGACGCGTGGCCCTGGGCATATGAAAGCAGTCTGAGTAAGCCTTAGGGAGCAAACTAGTAAGCAGCACTTCTCCATGACCTCTGCATCAGCTCCTGCCTTCAGGTTCCTGAGCTGCTTTGAGTTCCTGGCCTTACTTCCTTCAGTGATGCATAAACCCTTTCACAGCTAGTAGACATAACTCAGTATCTGTAAGAACTGGAGAAGGAGGAGAGAAGAGCCACTCTGAATGTGGCCAGCAGCATCCCATGGGCTAAGGGTGGGGATTGGGGTGTCCCAGACTGCATAAAGGGGAGAGAAAAGAAGAAAAAAGTGTCATACCTCTGTCTCTTTCCCTGCTTCCTCACTGTGTGTGCAGTGTTATTAGCTGCAGCTGCCATACCTCCCCATGTCCTTGGTACTGAACAAACCCCCTTTTTCCCTTAAATTGTTTCTTGCTAGGTGGTTGGCCACAGAAAGGAGAAAAGTCACTGATACAGAAGTTTCTAGTACTTGGGAGATGGAAGAGATGTAATGTTTCGGTCTGTATGTTCAGGAAATGTTTTCTAAGTTCTTACACCGTAGATAAAAAAGAAACATGCCCTCTTAAGCTTCACTATGCTCAGTCTTCCTGTGCCCAGGCTTGGTGAGTGGTGCTGTCTTCTCTGCTTGCCTTGCCCAGGGCCTGGGGATCATTCTTCTCTTCCCAGGCATCCTCCCAATGACATACAGGCAGCTACCAAGTCCTCTTGGTGCTTACATCTGAGTCTTCTCAGCTTTATCCTCCTTCCACCTTATAATTTGTCACCTGTACTTGTTGTCTGCCCACAATCTAGTGGGTTGTCCTGTCTCTAGGTGTGTGTCTGTTCTAATTCATTCCTCGGTCTACAACATGAATGGCCTTTCAAAATCACACACACACTCCTGACAAAATACATTTGAGTGTTGACTCAAATTTTAGGGTGAAGGGCAGATTCATCTGATGCTTCATCTCAGGCCTTCAAATATGCCCACTCTCTCTTTCCCTCCTTCTGCTTTCTATCCACATGATAGACTCTGCAGTCCTTAAATGGACAACTGCTTCTCACACCAACGTTATTTTAAGTGTAGCTGTTTATATTGTTTAGAAAGTTGTTTTTTTTTCTACCTAGTGAAATTTTTTTCTCTGTGTGTGTGTATGTTTGTGTTTCTCTCTCTCCTCTCTCTCCTTCTCCCTCTCACCCCCCTCTTTCTGTGTGTGTGTGTGCATGTGTATTTCTCTCTGTGTGTTTCTTTCTCTGTATGTGTTTGTGTGTTTGTCTCTCTGCGTGTTTGTGTGTTTACTTTTCTGGTGTTTATATATTTATCTCTCTGTGTGTATTTGTGTGTTTATATCTATGTGTGTTTATCTCCATGTGTGTGTTTATATGTTTATCTGTGTGTTTGTATGTTTATCTGTGTGTATGTTTGTATGCTTATCTCTCTGTGTGTTTGTCTGTTTATCTCCCTGTGTGTGTTTGTGTGTTTATCTCTGTGTGTGTTTATCTCCCTGTATGTGTTTGTATGTTTATCTCTCTGTGTGTTTATCTGTTGTATGTTTATCTCCCTATGTGTGTTTGTATGTTTATCTCACTGTGTGTTTGTGTGTTTATCTGTGTGTGTGTGTGTTTACCTCCCTGTGTGTGTCTGTATGTTTATTTCTCAGCGTGTTTATCTCCCTGTGTGTGTGTGTTTATCTGTGTGTATGTGTGTGTGTGTGTGTGTGTTTATCTCCCTGTGTGTGTTTGTGTGTGTTTGCATGTGCACATTCACCTTCTCTCTGTGGATCCTGAGGAAGAATCTTAGGTCATCTGCTTTGGTTAGGAAGTGTCCTTACCTGCTGAGCCACCTTCCTGGCTCGGAGACTTGTTTTTTTCTGTTTTCTTTTGGTTTTTTAGATTTATTTTATTTATATGAGTACACTGTAGCTGTCTTCAGACACACCAGAAGAGGGCATCAGATTCCAATACAGGTTGTTGTGAGCCACAATATGGTTGCTGCGTGTTGAACTCAGGACCTTTGGAAGAGCAGTCCGTGCTCTTAAGCGCTGAGCCATCTCTCCAGCACCGAGACTTGTTTTTAAACGGCAGAGTCTTGCTGTGCAGCCTATGGTGGCCTCAAACTAGAAAATCTTCCCACCTCAGCCTCCCAGGAACCAGGATTGCCGGTGTGTGAGCTCCAGCACACCTGACAGCTGATAGAACCTATGTAGCCTCCAACAGATTGGCCGTGTGTCACTTCTCTCTCTGAGCCCTTCTCTGGCACCACCTCAGAGACTTAGGCACCTCTTAACAGCAGACTGTATCACAGTCCTATCTCTAACCTCCGAACCCTGCAGGAATCCCAAAAGGACAGAGGTAGATGATAAATTTGAATGACAGTACTTCTAGTAATCTGATGAAATGTATGTGCAGGTGCACGTGTGTGTGTGTGTGTGTGTGTGTGTGTGTGTGTGCCTCTGTGTGTGTATAGTCACATGTATTTCAAATTAAATAAGCATAAATGCAAAGATTAATATCCTGTTAAATGTTAGCAACTGATTCATCCTGATAAGATAAAGACAACACTTTTAACCTAATGAGACAAGAGACAGAAATATCTTAAATACCTTGAAAAGCAACGCTCGATGATAAAAGATTCCCTTCTTGATGTATCCAATTGGTACGACATTGGATTTCAGTTGAAATTTCAACTCACTTATATGAAGTTCCCAGCTGAAATCAGCTAGCTTCTCTTTTGGAATCTTACCGCCCATTTTATCTGCCACATACCTGTGCTCATTACATTGAGATGAAAAACAGTTTTAATCACTTACTTTAGATGATTATATATATAATTGCACATGTAAAAACTACACTTCCTCTGGTTTTTTATTTGTTTTACTTAAAAAAAAATAAGTATACCTGCAGGAAAAAAATCAGCATGCTTATTGTACTGAGACAATCACAGACACATATACACACTGGAATCCTGGTGATTTGATTCAACACAATAAAGAAAATGAATGCTAAGATACCAGTGGACATAACATAGGCCAAATGAATATAAATGTAGTTTTAAATTTTTTTTTTTTAAAGATTTATTTATTTATTTATTATATGTAAGTACACTGTAGCTGTCTTCAGATGCACCAGAAGAGGGCATCAGATCTCTGTTACAGGTGGTTGTGAGCCACCATGTGGTTGCTGGGATTTGAACTTCGGACCTTTGGAAGAGTAGTCGGGTGCTCTTACCCCCTGAGCCATCTCACCAGCCCATAGTTTTAAATTTTTATCTTAGTCTTGAACAGTGGGGGGAGTATTTTAGTCTGAAAGTTGAGGCATTTACTAACTGGTGAGCTTTCTTCTTTCTATTCTTGTGAGAGAAGGTCTCAGCACGTGGCCAAGGCTGGCCTAGCCCTTGTGAGGCTTCTCCAGCCTGACCAGTGTACAGTGCACTGGAGTAGCCCACTGTAAATTTCATGACTTTTTTTCTTTTAGAATTTATCTTTTGGATTAAGAATGATATGGCATTATATAACACTGACATCAAAGGAGAGTAGAAGAGGAGGAGGAAGAAAAATGTACTTCAAGGGTAGCAGGTGTGTGGGAGAGAGAAATTGTGATACTTTGTTTTGTATCCCCACCCCCAAAATACTATCTCCTATGATAATGTCAACAAACATCTCTAAAATTTCTGTATAACTAAGAACATATGGTGGGGAGAAAAATTGAAAAGTTAAAGGAAAGATTGGTCTTTGGCTATACTGTGAAGAATAATGCCTTAAAAACCCTAAATGGGGGGTTTTGGGGGGGGGTGCTCAGATGTAGGGAGAACAGGGAGAGAGAAGGAAGATGGTGGGAGTGGGAGGGACGGGCAATCTCTCTCACCTGCCAGAGAGACCTAGGATAGGAAGAGGCCCCACAGGGTCTATGGAAGTGACTTTAGCTGAGATTCCTATCAGTGGGGGATATGGATCCTGAAGTGATCACTTCCTGTAGCCAGGCAGGACTCTCAGTGGAGAGATTAGGACAGCTACTCACCCACAAAACCTTTGACTCAAAATGTGTCCTGCCTACAAGATGTGCAGGGACAAAGATAGAGCAGAGACTGAGGGAATGGTCAACCAATGACTGCCCCAAATTGAAACCCATTCCATGGGCAGGAATCAATCCTTGACACTACTAAGGATATTCTGTTATGCTGGCCAACAGGAACCTAGCATATCTGTCCTCTGAGAGGCTCCACCCAGCAGTCAATGGAAAGAGATGCAGAGACACCCGAACCTTAGACGGAGCTTGGAAGATCTTACTAAGAGCTGGGAGAAGAATTAAGGGACCCAAGAAGACAGGGACTCCATAGAAAGACCAACAGAGTCAACTAACCTGGACCTTTGGGGACTCCCAGAGACTTTATCACCAACCAAAGGGCGAGTCTGGGCTGGACCTAGGTTCCCTGCACTTGTGTAGCAGATGAGCAGCTTGGTCTTCATTCGAGTCCCCTAACTAGAGCAGGGGCTGTCCCTGAACCTGTTGCTGGCCTACCCGCCTGCCTGTGGATACCTGGCCCCTAAAAGCACCTTCTTGCCTGGCCTCAGTGGGAGAGGATGCACCTAGTCCTACTCCCGCCCAACTTGATGTGGGGGGTGGGATGTGACACCCAGAGGGGGCTCCCACTTCTCAAAAGTGAAGTGGAATGGGGTAGGATTGTGTGAGAGAGTACTGGGAGGAGAGGAAGGGCTGTTATTGGGTTGTAAAGTGAATAAATAAAAATTTAAAAACACACAAGAAGAAAACAAAACAGTGCAACTAAACCAAAACAAAGGACGATGAGGAAGGGAGGTGGAGGCGAGCAGTCACCCCACCTGTAGTGACAGCCCATCCCGCAGCTGGACAGACCTCTGCCATTGTCTTGCTCCTTATTATTGTTTAAATGTAAGCTGATTCAGAAGTGATGTGTGGAGCCTCCGCTAGAACACAGTGTTGAGAAGTACTGCACAAGTGTTTACAAGACTCTCCAGTCAGAGCCATCAAGCCTCAAGGACACAGGAAATCCTTCTAGAGCCAACCGCACTGAATCTCCCCCAGTCCTGTCTGACAGAAGTCGGGGATCTGTCAGCTGAGAGGCTTACAGTTGTCACTTCCGGGTTTGAGGACAGCTACTCGACTCCCACCTGCAGTTGACTGAGCCCCCACTGTGGCTGGTGCTAAAGCCAGCAGTTCACCTGCTGGGTTGTGCCAATCATGGAGCCCGTCCCCATTTTCAGTCCTGCTCCCTTAGAGACCTGCTCAGGGCCTCAGCCTCTGTTTATGGAAGGAGCCCAGTGAAGAAGAGCAACTTCTGAGGCTTACACAGGGCTTGTTCTGTCCAGCAGCAAGCTCTCAGAGTGCCCACAGCCCACTCCCGAGAAATAGCAAATGAACCAGCGGACACCCATTAGAAAAGGAAATGTGTATTAAAACAAAACAAAACACAAACAAACAGCAGGGGGGTTAGAGAGAACTCACAATAGGATGCCTTTAAATGCTGAGTACCTCATACACTTAAGGAACAATTTGGTTTTTAAACATAGATTCATTCACTCACTACCTCTCTAAGATCATACCAAAGATGTGTCTTAACAGCTTAGCTAAAAAAAAAAAAAAAAAAAAAAAAAAAGCAAAAGCAAAAACCAGGTGTTTGTCTCTAAGCGATTTCAACTCTGACTCACACAAAAAAGAAGAGCACCCGTGTGTGAGTCATTGTGCTTCTGCGGGAAGGCAGAGCACGGGCGCTGTAAACCATTGCAGCTTCTTTTGTTGGTTTTATTTTAAAGTAACTTTAAAGAAAAGCAAACCACTGTAAGTTTTTTTTTTTAAAAATCTGAAATTAAAATAGATATACAGAGAGAGAAGGAGAGGGAGAGGGGAGAGACTCACTTGGCAAGGACCTCAATCTGCTCCTTAAGGTTGACAATGGGCAGTATCGACTTGGTCACCTCCAGCACATACACACAGAACTCAGGGTCAGGAGGAGGGTTCCACTCTTTCTCAGGGCTGCCTTCCGTGAACTTGGGCAGTGCCAGGATCTCTTCTTCCTCTTTCACTTTCTCTTCTTCTTTTTTCCCTTTCCCTTTCCTTTGAAAGTAAGCAATAATAAAACCCCATATCCTGTCGAAATGTCCAAATACTAACTATGCTCTGAGTCAATCTGAGAAGCCTCAGGGAAATAAGGAAAGGGTAATCGGGGAGGGAAATTAGTTAAAACAAAATACAATGTGTGTATGTATGTATGTATGTATATATGCAAATGCTATGACAAAGCTCATTATTTTGCATCTATATTAAAAGTTAATTTAAATTAAAAATATAGAGACAATTCAAATGTCCTTTGATAAGAGATGGGTATATAGTGTTAAGACCATACAATAAAATACTGGTTAAGAGTAAAAAGGGATAGGCTACCAATGCACAGAACAATTTGGAAGCATCTCAAAGGCATTATGCTGGCTGGAAAACATCAGTATCAGATGTAACACACGAATGATCCCATCAAAGTCATTCTTGGCTGGACCTGGTAGTCCATGCTTTTAATGCCAGCACTCAGGAGGCAAAGATAGGCAGATTACTGTGGATTCAAGGTCAGCCTGGTCTACAAGTGAGTTCGAGGCTAACTAGGGCTACATAGTAAGACCTTGGAAAGGCAAAAATAACAGAAAAACCACCACCAGGTCTCGTTCTTTTTTCCAGAGAAAAGAATGAGTTGCAGTATCAGGGCAGGACTCTGGGTTGGCTGAGCTTTTTTCTATTCTGACTGTGGTGTCAATGGCTGCACAAATTCCCTCTTTAAAATTCTGTAGCATTTTAAACAGAAAGACATTTTGTGGCATGTTAATTTAAAACTTTGTTGCTTGTATCGTTTTCTTTTTCTTTTTTCTTTTTTCTTTTATTTTTTTTTAAATTTTCCTCTGTGTAGCCCAGGCCATCCTGGAACTCACTATTCACTCCAAGCAAGCCATGAACTCAGAAATCTGCCTGCCCCTGCCCCTGCCTCTGCCTCCTAAATGCTGGGATTAAAGGTGTGCACCACCACTGCCCGGCTAATTAAAGACTTCAATTGCTCTGGGCACTCTGCTTACATCTGCGTGAGTAGTTATTCACGTTTACACCAATTATCCCTAGCATGGGAGGTGGAAAAGCTTGCTCTTCATACACTTCCATTGGCTAACACTAGGCACTAGCTGCTGAATTCCTTGAATCCATTTTCTGTTGGGTACCCTTCCTGCAAATAGCTTGTCCTAAACCTTTGACCCACCTCCAGCCCCGTATGTTATAATTACTTTCAGTATCTCCTGCTAATAGATAATGTCTTCTCTGTCCCTGGTACTCCTTGGGATTACTTTACCAGCCTTTTTTCAGGGGATGGCACTAGCTGAAAGGATGGAAGGACTGACAGAAGAGCAAGTGACTGCCTTAGGTAGTGCTGACCCAACAGAACTTTGGCTGGGGAGGAAAGGGTTTCAGCTTACATCTCTCAGGTGACACTACATCACAGAGGGAAGAAGTCAGGGCTGGAACTTCAGGCAGGAACTGAAATGTAAGCCATGTAGGTATGAGGCCTACTGGCTTACTCCTCATGGCTCTCTCATACACCCCAGGACTCCAGGGATGGTACTACTTACTGTGGGCAGAGTCCTTCAACATCAATCACTAATAAAAAAACATATTCTTCAGACTTGCTTACAGGCTCATCTGCTTGAGATCATTTTCTCAGTTAAGGTTCTGCCTTCCCTGAAGACTCAAGCTGGCAGAAAACCAACTAACATATCCTCTGAGAGGGAGGGGAAGTTCTCTCTAGATTGTCACTACAGCCCCTTTGCAAGGAATTAAAAAAAAAAAAACTTAAAGGATGCAAGAGTCTCTGGCGATGCTCAGCCTTCCCACTTCACAGCTGACCCATACTCTAATGGCCCCTCCAATGGTATTTTCAGCTTTAGAAATGTTTTCTCTTAATAATTGTCAAGGGGCAACTGCAGTAAATGAGACTCTTATGGCATACTCGTGTGGGGTAACATCAAGAGGTTTGTTGAAATATGCTTGGGTGGTGTTGGAACAAGAGTATTTCAGAGTTAATAAAAAGACCGAGTCTCAGGGGTCCAGGTAGGTCAGAACAGGACAGTGTGGGCTATGTAGTGTTCCTCAGCTCAGCCACAGACCTGCGCAGTGTCCTACGTGCTTCTGTCGCTCCTTCCCTCTTTCTGACTGACCTCGGTTCTACACTTCAAGATTTCTAGATGACTCTGTCACCTAGTCACTAGTGGCATGTAAATAAGAACATGAGTTTTAAGGTGTGGGGACTGTCACTTTAGGTGAACTTGCCACACCCTTCCTTGTATGTACAGATGCAGCTCCTTTGTCCTGTGTTCAGGAGACTAGACTCTCACAATGTTACCATTAAGCAGTAGATCTTCTGAAACAATTCATTGCCTAATGGACAGGAACTTAATTTGTTCCAGATTCAAATAAGCCAAGAATATGGGGCTAGCCTGGGACCAGGCAGGAGCAGCACCTACTTTAAGCAATTCTCAAATTTTGGGCTTATGTTTCAATGAAGCAAACTGGGGGTGGGAATTATTTATCTTTACCCATTACTTACCACAGAAGGTAAGAGGAACAAATCAACTGAAGTCTACTTTTCTTTTTACTATTTTGAAAAAAAAATCAAAGATTCCTTCAATTGCTATTAGTAAGTACAAACCATTTTTAGTCCCCACCACCACCCTCAACTTTTTTCACACAGGTAGTCCAGGCTGGCCTCCAACTCTCTATGACGCCTAGGGTAAGTATGAACGTCTGATCCCCCTGCTTTCACCTCCTGAGTGCCGGGATTGCAAGTGTGAACTACCAGGCTGTCCTACTGCGGATTAAAGCCAGGTATGTGTGCAGACGAGGCAAGTACTTTGTCAATAGAGCCATCTCCCCAGAGCCAAATAGGATTTTAGAATAGATAAAACCACAGAAGCACAAAGCACACCACAATTGTTCCAACCATAAGAGCTAGACCTCTTTCTCCCACTTTGTGTTGCTTCTGTCTTGAGGGTAGGGGACACAGCCAGAAAAAGGATGGAGAGAGTACCAAGAGGAAAGTACACAGGTTCATGGCCTGCTGCAAGAAGCTAAGCCCCCTCCCTCCCAACCCCCATCACAGGTGGGGTGCAGGGACACCAGTAGCTGAGGACAACTGCTGCCTCTATTGTCCTTTTGGAATGAAAGCCATTGTAGTACTTGATGGTAGTAGTTACCAGGGTAACCTGATTTATCCAGAGACAGGGAAGTTCTGGGTAAATTTTTCAAAGACAGCACAGAATAAAAACAAATGCTTAAGTCACGACTTGATGCCTCATTCAATACATATGATCTCAAAGTCAAAGCAGTGCTGGGGCTCAAACCCAGGTAATGAGGCTTGCTGGGCAAACTTTATGACACCAAGCTATGTAAGGCCCGAGGGGTGCCAACTAACTAGGAAATTTTAGGTGCTAGGTTGTGGCTCAGTGTGAGCCCTTGCCCACTATGGAGACCCCAGGGTTCCATGCCCAGCACAGAAGAAACCAAAGCAATCTCTCCCTTCCTGTGCCCTTGCTGCATAATCACAAGTTGTCACGATTATAACTAGGAGAAGAAAACAATGAGTTTCCTACCTTACTCCCTTCTCTTTGGTGAAAGCTCTGCTAAGGATAGTGTTCCGTACTGATGCTGGCTCGGATTTTTCTTCTGTAGGAGATCCAAATATAGCACTAAAACGAAAACTATTTTTCTTTTTTGTCATTTGAAAAGAACATGGCTTATTCTAGTCACACTAACAGTGCTGACAGGTGATATTTTAAAGATGACTATCATTAGAAGGTCCTTTCTCTTCCAGCATGATTGGATTCAATCACCACTGCAGTTAGGGCCTATTTGATCCACAGTTTAGGGAAACTCAACCTCTACCGCTGCTCCTCCATGTCTCATTTCCCCTAGACAACTTTGCCACATCAGCTTACAAAACAATTATGCAGATAAATCATCATCATGAGAAGAATTGATTTACCAAAATCTAAAACTCTAAAAACAAAACACCCCCCTCACACACACACACAAATTTCCAACCCCCTGGGCAGGTTGGTTGACACAATGTGTCCTTACTTGGCCTTCTCCTTGCTTCCCCTTCTTAAGGAAGATGAAGAAGAAATGCTTCGTCCATAGCCAACGTCCGATGATTTATCCTCCATAGATGGAGGTGGAGAGCTAAAATGTTACATGTTTGAAGTTAGGTACAAGCTAAAATTTGTCAGTGCTAACTTTGTCCTGAAAAACAGATTTCTTGGAAAAGTCATATTTGCAGAACAGTGCCATATTATTTTTAAGGGCATAAAGAAGAAGTTAAGACAAAGCTTTCACCAAGCCTGAAATGGATTAGCTCAGCTGGCAGAGGGCTGGCCTCAAAAAGCCTTCACAAAGCCTTCAGCTTGTTCCTTTTTGCCACATAAATTACCACTGGTGGTGTGCACCTATCATCTATCCACTGCTGGAGGTTCAAGGCCATCCTCAACTACGAGAAGGGTTTGAGGCCAGCTTGTGCTATAAGAAATCCAATTTAAAAAGCCAAAACTTAGGGAGCCAGCATGGTGATGAACACCTTTAATCCCAACACTTTAGAGACAGAGGCAGGTGGCTATCGGTGACTTCAAGGCCAACCTAGACTACACAGTGAGTTCCAGGCCAGCGAGAACTGCATAGTGAGACCCTGCATTTATTTTAATGCTGATTTAATTTTCAGAGTTACCATTTATTTATTCTAAATAAAAATGATGGATACACATTTCTGGAGGTGTGTCAATATTTTCTATACATTATTTGCTATCTCTATACATACTGAATTTTTCCAAATCCACTGGAAATTGCTAACATGGAGTCAAAGGAAAATCTGAGTTGCTTCATATCAGGCTGAGTTTATGGACCAGCTCTTATTTATAGTGCTGGATACAGCTGGGACGATCCCCACTGGAAACTTTTTCTACTTGCATGTTGACAAACACAAACTGCATACTTCCCTCCCTGCAGCACCCCCCTCCAGGACTCACGTGTCAGATTTATTGTTGACTAATAGAATAGCACGTTGATCATTCAGCTCCTGTAAGCACAGTTCCTTCAGTGACAAAAGTTTGGTGCCAGGATTTATCTGTAAGATAATGTGAGCACAAAAGCATGATCTCTGCATGTGTTAGAGTCTAAACATGAACCCTGATAGAAGAAATTCTTGACAGTTTGAAGGATCTAATTCATTCATGTGCACATATACTGTAGATAGAGACACAGACCAGATATGAAGTGAGTAAACACATACATATATACATATATACATACATACATATATATGTAGATGGATAGATAGATGCATAGATAGACAGATAGAAGGATTGATAGATAGATAGATAGATAGATAGATAGATAGATAGATAGATAGATAGATGGGTAGATAGATAGATAATCTCTATACATAATTAGATATGGAAGCCAGAGCTTGTAGACATACATTCTTTTATACCCACGTCCTTTGCTATTCTATATCATAGCTGTTATCGCCCTTTCTGGAAGTATTTGTTTCCAAAATCTAATTATACACTCTAGGGAGGACTTTGCCTGTAAAAAATACCTATGAGCTGAAACTGATTTCACAGTGTCATGGTCTTGTCCAAAGAGAAGTTGGGGCTGGAAAGATGGCTTAGCAGTTAAGAACACTTGTCTCTCTTGACCCAGGTTTAGTTCTGGGAACCCATGTAGCATTTTACAACTGTCTATAACTCTTGTTCCAGGAGATCTGATGCTCTCTTCTGTCTTTCCCAGGTACCATACATATATATGGTGCACATGAATACATGCAGGCAAAATACTCATGAACATGCTAACAGAGAGAGAAGAAAATGTCATAGGGTCCCACTTCTAGAGAAAGAACCACAGGAAACTAATCACTGCTGGGAGAAGGGTAATTCGTATTTCCCAGGGATGAGCCCCTTACTGGTTTCCAATGTAGAATGGTGTTTTCTCCTCTCTCTCTCTCTCTCTCTCTCTCTCTCTCTCTCTCTCTCTCCCCCTTCTCTCTCTACTGTCTCTATGTCTCCTTTCCTCCTTACACCCTCCCCTCTGTCCATCTGCCAATCTCTCATCCATCCATTCATCATCCATCCATCTTTCTATCTATGCATACATACACACATATATATTTTTATG
This sequence comes from Mus musculus, assembly GCF_000001635.26. Lineage (NCBI taxonomy): Eukaryota > Metazoa > Chordata > Mammalia > Rodentia > Muridae > Mus > Mus musculus. The sequence continues at coordinate 19,294,339 of NC_000068.7, read as the reverse complement.
TAACAATAATAATCAAAGATAAAGAGGGTATAAAATTGAGAGTGAAGAGATACAGAAGTGGGATAATTTTGTCAGCCTGAAAGAAAAGGCCAGACTAAATCAACTTCTTGGTCTCCTTATGATCAAGTAACATGTTTCATTCTTACTTAAGATACTTTTCATGATCGTTTTAAAACAATGCAAAGCAGTTCTCCAAAACAAAAACAGATCCTATCATTATGCATTTCCCATTTCAGACTGAGAGCTTGTAGTAGTCTTCAAGAATCCAATGATCTGAACTCCTTTACCCATCTGACACATGGGTAATACCATCTTTTATTCTTCTATTTTTATCAGCTCAGTTTTCATGCTGCCCCCATCCTGATATTCCTCAAACATGCCAAGCACAAAGAAACATTTACCCTTGTTCCTCTGCCCAGAAGTTTCTTTCCCAAAGAGTCCCCAAGCTAACTTTCCCTATTCTTTCCACAATTTTGTTCAGTTACTCTGTTCAATGAGGGCTACCTAACTACTCTTTTGAAAAAGACAGCCTGCAGTCCTATTTTCTCCTAGTTTCATAGACACCCTTGGCCTGACTCTACTCTGATCTCTCTCACTCCCTACTCAACTCTAGCACATTGCTGTGGTGTCCTCCATCTCCTCTAATGGGAGCAGACATCTTATATCCTTTTTATTCAGCGTTGTCGTGGTCAGAGCCTGTAACATCAGAAGCATAGTATTTGCAGAATGAATGAATCAGAATTCTCCTTTGTATAGAATATTATCTTATTGAACATTTTAAAGACTCAAGCCAGCATTTCTCTCTGTGTTAGTGTTCTCTAGTTTGTTGCTCTTGTCCTTAGCTCTCCCGAAGCATCTGATGTTACAGTAGTTCTTTCAAAATTACTTGCCATTGAATAAAATGAGCTTTTGTGGAGGAGCAATTTCTTGGTGGTTTGTGTGTGTGGTGGGATGTTACTGAGACTGTGATTAATAAGCTGACTTAAACAGCAAGTAAAACAGAATCTAATTAAAACTCCATGAAGACTCAAAAATCTTATAGTCAGATGTAGCCTAGGCTAAAGTGCTGATTTTCACATTTCTATCTGCAAAAATATAGAGTACGTTTGGTGCTTATAAAATAGTAAAGTAATGGCATCATGATTAAAGGGAAAATCATAGTAAAACACAAATAAATGCTACCACTTACCCGACCGTAATCATAGAATCCATCGCTAATTATATTGCTTGATGACAAATAGCCAGTCTGGCTGTATTTCAGGGAAAGATTGTTGTTTAGCAATTTGTTATAGGCTGCCTCACTGAATTTATTTTTCCGACTTAATGATCGATTAATTTCTTCAAGGATATTTAGGGCCCTGTCGATAAAATAAAAATAAAAATAAAATAAAATAAAATAAAATAAAATAAAGCCTGTGTTGTTTGCTTTCTCCAAGCCAACAGACATTGAGTTCCCATTTATATCCTTAGGCTCCTGAGCAAAGAATTGAGATGGAAAGCGGAGAGCCTCCTCTGCCTTTTTAAATGAGGTGAAACTGACAGAATTATGAAGACAAATCAGCACTTTCTGAGAACATAAATGCCATGCAATAGCTCATATTTAAACAGTTGGTGGGACACGTCCTAGATAAATGTCTGTGTTAAAAGTTTGGTCATCTGCCTGCGACACTGCTGGGAGGTGGTGGAAGCACTGGGGTGGGTTCTAGCAGGAGAGATGGGTGGGATCTAGCAGGAGAGATGGGTGGGGTCTAGCAGGAGAGATGGGTGGGGCCTAGCAGGAGGGAGGTCGGTCATTGGAGCATCTTGTGAAAGGGTTACTGGGACCCTTTCCCTTTTCCTTTTGACCTCTAGCTGCCAAGAAGGGAGGAGCTCTGCTTGGGTGCATGCTCCCACTGTGATGTGATGCCTCACCCAGGTCTAAAGGCAACAAAACCAAGAAACCATGAACTACAATATCTGAAGTCAGGAGCCCAAATAAACCTTTGTTTTTTGTAAGTATCTTTCTGAGGCATTGTTACAGCAACAGAAAACTAACAAATGGGTAAAAGGAAAAAAATCCCTTGTTGGTGTTTTGTCACTTTCTTTGGTGTAGTTTGAGATCAGCTATTGAGATTGCTCCAGCCTGGCTCTTTCTGATTAGTGCTGCTTTGCCTTTGCCGAGTTTCTTAAGCTTTCACATGAATTTCAGGATTGTCTTCTCTAGACTTGCAAGGAATGTCATTGGAATTTTGATGGGTACTGTGCTCAGTCTATGGATTGTGTACTGGCTAGTTTTGTGTCAACTTGACACAGCTGGAGTTATCACAGAGAAAGGAGCTTCAGTTGAGGAAATGCCTCCATGAGATCCAACTGTAAGGCATCTTCTCAATTAGTGATCAAGGGGAAAAGGCCCCTGTGGGTGGGACCATCTTTGGGCTGGTAGTCTTGGTTCTTAAGAGAGCAAGCTGAGCAAGCCAGTAAAGAACATCCCTCCATGGCCTCTGCATCAGCTCCTGCTTTCTGACCTGCTTGAGTTCCAGTCCTGACTTCCTTTGGTGATGAACAGCAACATGGAGGTGAATAAACTCTCTCCTCCCCAACTTGCTTCTTGGTCATGATGGTTGTGCAGGAATAGAAACCCTGACTAAGACAAATTGGTACCAGCAGAGTGGGGTATTCCTGTGACAACCTGGCCGTGTTTTGGGGAGGACTGTGGAAGCACTCTGGAACTTTGGGCTAGAAGATCCATTCGTTGTTAAGAGCTCTGTCAGATGTTGTGTAGGAGCTTGGAAGATAATGTTGAAAACAGTGCAGAAGATGGAGGCCAGGCTTGTGAAATTTCAGAGGGAAAATTAAAGACTCCTTTCAGGGCCATTATTACTTTGATTGTGAAGATTCTGTGGTTCTGGTTAGCTGGGGCTGAAGAATGAGCTGTGATTAACAAGATACCAGAACTACTAAAGCAAAAACTGCATTACTGGGACTATTGATGCTGGTTAGCTGGAGCTAAGAAATTAGCGGTGATTAAGAAAAGACCAGCATCGTTGAGGTGACATCTTCTGGAAAGTGATTTCTGAAAGCATAGAGGCTGTGTTCCAGAGATAGCCAAGATTGTACCTTGTGCTGTGGCTGGACTTGGTAATGTGTAAGAGTCACCCAGGTGGTACTGGTTTTGAAGGCATGAAGGAGTCACGAAGAGCAGCTGAGGCTCGGCACTGTGAGAGGCCATGGAAGGCCATTGGTGAAGGTGCAGCCTCAGTTGCAATTGACAGCCCAGGACTGAAGGGGTCATGCAGTGTTTTGGAGATGCCAGTACCATGAGATGACCACCAAGAGCAGCAGCAGTGGAGTACAGGTATCTGGAGCCTAGAGGATGACATGTGTGCTACAAAGGGCATGGCTGGAGAAGTGACCCAAGCCCTTGGAGGAGCCCAGAAGATCGTGAGTTGGATCCCAGACATTGGACGGTTGGAGATTGATTTTTGCTTTTGATTGTGACTGTGCCCTGATATTTTCCCTCTTGAAGGAAGAAAATATTTTAGTGGAGCCCACAGTTAAGAGACTTTTTAATTGTAAAAAGACTTTGGATTTTAAAAGAGATGGATATTTTAAAGAGATTGAAATTTTAAGAATATGTAAAGACTGTGGGACGTTTAAAGTTATTTAGACCTTGGGGATGAATAAGAATGTAAGGGTTGAGGCTTACTAGTGATGTGTTTGTGTGTCAAGTTGACAACGGGTCAATTGTACTGGCTAGTTTTGTGTCAACTTGACACAGCTGGAGTTATCACAGAGAAAGGAGTTGAGGAAATGCCTCCATGAGATCCAACTGTAAGGCATTTTCTCAATTAGTGATCAAGGGGAAAAGGCCCCTGTGGGTGGGACCATCTTTGGGCTGGTAGTCTTGGTTCTTAAGAGAGCAAGCTGAGCAAGCCAGTAAAGAACATCCCTCCATGGCCTCTGCATCAGCTCCTGCTTTCTGACCTGCTTGAGTTCCAGTCCTGACTTCCTTTGGTGATGAACAGCAACATGGAGGTGTAAGCTGAATAAACTCTCTCCTCCCCAACTTGCTTCTTGGTCATGATGGTTGTGCAGGAATAGAAACCCTGACTAAGACAGATTGCTTTTGAAGTATGGATGTTTCACTATTATTGATCATGATTCAAGGGCGTTCACGTAGCTCGTTTCTCCATCTTCTAGTGTCTTCTTCAACTTCCTCCTTCAGTGTCTTAAAGTTTTTGTGTTAGAGGTCTTTTATGTCACAAGTTATATTTATTCCTAGTTTTTTAAAAAAATATTTTAAATGGAATTCATTTCTCTTCCATTTCCTTCTTAGCAAGTTTAATATTGGCACACAGAAAAGCTACTGATTTCTAGATGTTATCTTTAGATCCTGCTAGTTTCTGAGAGTGCTTGTCATATCTAGGAGTCAGTTCTAAGAGTGCTTCACAGGTTTTCTGTGAAATATTTAGGATCTTTTGAGTTAAAGATTAAACTGTCTGCAAAAAAGGGACAGTTCAACTTTTCCTATCCATTCATTTCTTTCTCTTGTTTCTCTGGCTAAGACTTTGTGCACTGTTGAATCTGAGCAGTCACTATAGCTACTTGCATCTTATTCCCTATTTCAGAGGAAATTATTTTAGTTTTTCTCCACTTAGTAATGTTGGCTAAAGATTTGCTCTATGTACCCTTAACTCTGTTGAAGTATGATCCCCCCCCCCCACAATTTCTTCAGGGCTTTTATCATGGAGGCATGTTGAATCTTGTCAGATGCCTTTTTTCCAGCAATAGGCACGGTAGTGTGACTTGTCAGTCTGCTTATTTACTGTTACACTATACAGTAGGCATAATTCTCCAGTGAGTTGCTATGGCCCTGGCTTTTCTATCATTGTTCATTTAATGCAAAAAGAGTACAAGACCCCAGATTTAGCAACAAAATTATATAATAAGAACAAATGCATGGGAATGTATGGGAACCTTCAAGCTCCATTTGCTGCTACTATGCTCAGAGAACAAAGTTCACCTGAATCTTGTGGGGACCATGAACTGGGGGAAGGATGCTAACTAACTACAGGTATCAGGTAAAGTGTTTGGTGGAGAGTGATAAGAGGAGAAGGTATCTGTGACTCACCCAGTTGATTTTAGCCCAGTTGAGGCTGTGCTTGGCAAAGCTTAAAGAGAACTATTTATCAAGATGAACTGGAAAATGAACACGGAGTGTGCATGGCTCAAGGCAGGTGACTTGGGTGGACAGACTAGGGAAAGATGGCCTGCCCCAGGGTGGCCCTTTCTGAGTGCTAGTCTTTTTGAGAGTACAGGCTCTATTGGGTGCTCCTTCGACCTAAAAGGTTTTTTTCTTTCTTTTGGTTTTGAGCTAGATGCAAGGAACATCCACTCACCCGAGCCTGCATAACTCAACTGCCATCGGCTCATCGCCGGCACAGACCATCACAGCCCAGCTGGCATGCCTTCGTACCTCGTCATTCTTGGAGTGCAGGAGCCCAACCAGGGGCACCAGACCACCGCAGTTCCTCAACTACAAGCAAAAAACAAAATTGACACATTGAGAGTATATCAGTGGGCATGGCAGCCCACATCTGTAATCTCAGTATTCAGTGGCTGGGACAGGAGGCTCCAAGTTTAAGAGCAAGACCCAGTTGCAAAACCCCAGGGCTGTCCTGTCGATATGGTTCATGGGTGGTGAACTGCCTGACATACATAGAATCCTGGGTTCCATCCTCAGCAGGGCATGGGAAATAGGAAAAAAAAAATCAACATTTATACATTAGAAAAATCTCATTGAATATGCAAAGATTTCAACTGTTTTCGAATGTGCCAATTTAGAGTTATTAAATTCAGAGGGAACTCTGACAGCCTTCTTTACAAGAACCCAGTTTTCCATTTTAAGCTAAGAAACCCAAGGAAAGTCATTATAGAGTTCCTCAGAATTCCCCTGGGATACTGCTGGAGGCCCATGTCCTGCTTAGTCACCCTGTACCTGAACACTGAAGGTTCATTTGGTCATGACAGACATAAATGTGTCCCCTTACTGCTGAAAGTGACTTTATACAGGTGATAAAAGTGACATTGTTGTCACTAGGGGATGATGCTATACCCTCAAGCAGTCCCAGTGTCATTGCAAAGATTGTAACAAAAGGAAGCCAGAAACAGAGGACATGGTGGGATGCGCTGCTGCTGTGACCATCTTGAAGGAGGAGGAAGAGACCATAAGCCAAAGAATGTAGGTGTCTATAATCCAGAAGCTGCAATGGCCAATGGAACTCACACACACACACACACACACACACACACACACACACACCATGCTCGCTCGTGTATGCTGGGACTACAGCTCACTGTTTCTCTGAGCTGGCAAATACTCCTCACAGCACACCATGGTCCAGGTCAGCAGCATAGTCAAAGCGTTGCTGGAACAGTTGTGTAGAAAAGGGCTCTTGTTTTGGTATCTTAACCATAACCATAAAATGGTTGACTCTTTGGGGAACAGAGAAGAAAAGACAGCAAGAAAGAAGCTGAATGGAGCTATATTAGTTACATCATTAAATAATCTCTGGGGATGAAATTCCAACAAGAAAGGAATGATCTGAAAGTTTGTATGCTAGTTCTGTGTTTGAGATGCGATATTACATCCTCTATGTCTAGAGAATGAAAAGAACATTCTAGAAGATAGTGTCAAAGGCAGTATTCAAAGTCAAGAGGCCATGTGGTCAATGATCCACTTTCAAGCATTTTCAAGCCAAACATAGGAGCTCTGGCTTAGCCACATTGTCAGCAAATAGAACTCACTGTTTCGTTTGAGACATGGCATGCTTAGGAAGCCAGATTTCTGACCACATTTATTTCTGGGTATAACACAAAATAGAGATCTAATGCTGTGTGATCTACTGGCAGAGAGCTAACTTATGAATTCCTCCACCTATTCATTTTCTCATTCATGTAACAGCTACATGCTAAACAGGCCTTATTAAAGTCAGGTATGGAGGCACATCTGCAATCCCATCTCTCAGAGGATGAAGAAAGGGGGAATGGTGAGTCCCAGGCTAGAGGCCAGAGACCAGCCTGGGTTCTGCAGTGAGAACCTATAGAAAATAATATATAAACGAACATTATGTACTAGGTATGTAGTACTAGCAAGAACAAAGGGCAGAAAATTCTGTTCCTTTCCCAAAAACTTGAAGGCATTTATAATTTTTTCCTTCCTGAACCATAAGATGTGGAGTAGGAAGACAGGGCGAGACTTGGTGAGTAACGGGAGCAGAGAGAGGGCTCCAGCTAGGCTGGATGTGGGAAGCCACATGTGCCGTTGCAGGGTGGCACTGGCTACCGCTGGCCACCACACATACATAGGCAGTAAAGCTTTTTTTTTTTTTTTTTTTTTTTGCCAAGATGAGGTTTTGAGAATTAACCAATCAGATGAGAGACATGTTAATCAATCAGATGAGAGACAAGTTAACCAATCAGATGAGAGACAAGTTAACCAATCAGATGAGAGACAAGTTAACCAATCAGATGTAGGCATGCAAATGAGGTGGTAAGCATAACCCATGCATAACCAATCCGGGTGTGAGACATGCCTCTCCTAGGCCTATATAAGCAGCACCAATTCTGGGCTTGGGGTCTCTTCGCCTCTGCAATCAAGCTCTCCCAATAAACGTGTGCAGAAGGATCCTGTTGCAGCGTCTGTCTTGCTGGTGAGTCAGGGAGTGCGCAAGAAGTGGTGCTGAAACCCAGGATCGAACCAGGGACCAGAGAAAGGGCCCCTAGAAGATGAAATGGCTTTGGATGGGAACAGCAATTTACTAGGTAGATAAAAAAAAGGGACGCTTCCTTTGCTTTCAGAGAAAAAAGAGGCGTTAAAGAAAGAGCGGGCATTCACATGAACTTAGGGAGCAATGGTGTGAGGAGGGTTAGGTGCTAGAAGGTCAGTGTGGACAGGAAGGCAGTAAACAATTTCCTGCAGGGTCCCAGGCTAGGCAGACCCCTCTGCAAGTGCGGGATATCATGGCTGCGGCACTGTCGCTTGGCATCATGATACCAACACCCAGCACAGTGCCTGACACGGAGTAGTAAACACCCAGTGGCTAGCTGGATACCTCAGGAGATGGGTAGAAAGGAACTGTGTCAACAGGAATGAGGACAGTTAGTGAAGATTAGGTAGTAGTCTGAGCAGATGGCATGACTCCGAACCACGTAACAGCCTCACCTGGGTGCGGGCTTCCACGTCGCAGGCAGTGGCAGCCACGGTGAGCGCTGCAGTGCTCTGCACCAAGGTGTTGGTGGAGTGCAGGGGGCCCAACAGTGCGTGCATTATTTCATGGTTCTGGATGATAGCTCGCAGAGGCTCTTGCGTGGCCATGTTGGTCAGCACTGTGGCAGCATTGGCAATGGCTCCATCCCGCTTGCTCGACAGGATGTTAATCAGCGGGTCAATGGCATCTGCTTCTGCAGCAGCACTGTGTACAACAGGGAGAAAGGAATGCCATTCTCTCAATTTCAAGGCTGAGAAGTTTGCAACCCACTTAGAAACAGAGAGGTTTGTCATGCGATGAACCCAGAACCTATTGATCTAAGTGCAGTCTGAGGGAAGTAAGTGACAGCATGTCTTCCTTTTGGGTTATAGAAAATGCATGACCAAAACGTTTTAGGACTCTTAAGTGCTGGGTGTTTGTTCAGTTATTATCCTCAGTGAAGATGAATTTTAATTGTCAAAGTGACACAATCTGGAGTCCCGTGGGAAGAGTCTCAGTGAGGCATTGTCTAGATTTGGTTGTGTTGTCTTTGGGGGAATTATGTTGACCCTGGTCGTTGAAATGGGAAAACCTGACCACTGTGGGTTGCCACATTCCCTGGGTGTGGGATTCTGAACTATATGAGTGGTGAAAGCCAGCTGAGCATTAGCATTCATGTATAAGTTCATAGCTGTCTCCCCTTGACTGTGGGTATGATATGACTGGCCACTTCAGGTTTCTGCTGCCCTGGCTTCCTGAGAGAGTTGTACTTGACAAAAGGAGTCATGTATGCATTTTGGCCAAGACAGACTTATTATAAATGGGTAAAGATGTAAAGCATTTGATGCAAGGGGCTGTATTGTTAAGAGTGAAAAATAACCCTGTGTAATAAGATATATGGTGCACACTGGCTCTGAAGGACCTACAGGAGGCAGATCTGCTGGAGCTATCAACTCACCATAGCAAGGGGTTGAAGATATGTCTGGACTATGGAGTAAGCTCAAGTTTGGCCTGGGCTACTTGGTAAGACAGTCTCAAAAGAAAAGGCAAAAAAGACAAAGGGGCCTGGAAACATGGTTCAGTGGTAGAGCACTTGCCTAGCACATGTGTG